>NW_026873323.1:0-14685 GCF_032173495.1 Musca vetustissima
CGGACGGACAGACGCACATGCATAAATCGACATCGACCATGGGTCTATCTCGATTATTTTTGCCTGTTACAAACATATGCACAAAGACATAATACCCTGTACCACAGTATGGTGAAGGGTATAACCAGTAAGCAAAGTAGTAAAGTCGGACTGGGCCGACTATATGATACCCTTCAACACTTTGGGTATATTCCACATATGTATCCTAACATATATAGAATATATCTGAACCGATTTCAGGGAAAATTGTCAGAGACTAATTTATATTACATCAGCACGTTGTGTCAATCGGCCTAGCTATGGATCTTTTCACGAAGCTTAGCAACACCATTCTAGACTTAATTCAGTACCCTATAGCAAAATTCGTGCAAATCGAAATATATATAGGGACGTTGGTGCACCAATTACATAAAATCGGACGAAAATATATATGGGAGCTATATCTAAATCTGAACCAATTTTCACACAACTTAGCACGCCTAATTCTAGCCTTAATTCAGTACGCTATGACAAATTTCGTGCAAATCGAATGATTTTCTAAATCCGAACCGATTTTCACGAAACTTTGCACACATTATTATAGAAGCAATTCAGTACGCTATGCCAAATTTTGTGCCACTCGAAAGATATATAGGGTCTTTGGTGCACCAATTACCTTAAATCGGATGAAAATATATATGGGAGCTATATCTAAATCTGAACCGATTGTCACGAAACTTTGCACACATCATTCTAGTATCGATTCAGAACGCTATGACAAATTGCGTGCAAATCGAAGGATATATAGAGACTTTGGTGCACCATTTACCTCAAATCGGACGAAAATATATATGGGAGCTATATCTAAATCTGAACCGATTTGTCCCAATTTCAATAGGTTTCGTCCTTGGGTCAAATAAGTGGCCTATGCCAAATTTCTTCCAATTCGGATTATAAATGTGACCTGTACTTTGTTTACAATTTAACATGGACGGACGGACATGCATAAATCGACTTAAAAGGTGATTCTATGCCTATTCAAAAAAGGAACCATGTGTCTATCTCGTTTCCTATTACCTGTTGCAAACATATGCACAAAGACATAATACCCTGTACCACAGTGTGATGAAGGTATAATTATTGATATTGACCCATGTTTCAAGGTATTTGGTATATTGGGCATTTGGACACGTTTTTCCACCGTATTGGCTGTAATTTGGAATTTTGGATTCTCATTGAATAATACATATCCGTACCGGAATTTATTAATAGCGACCCAAATTTCACGGTGGCCACCATATAATGGTAACTCACCGTATGCTGTATTGTGGGTATTTTGGAAATGTTTTCCAACCAACTTGGCCGTATTTTGTTTTTGGTGTTCTCATTGTATTGGACATTTTCGTAGTAAATATTTTTAATATGGTACCCCCAAATTGGGATTTTTTACACGTTTTTCAATCAAATCGGTTGTAATTTGGTATTTTGGTTTCTCAAATCGGTATCACCTCATCTCCCCACTAAAATTATTAATTTTGACCCAAGTTGGTATTTTGAGAAATGGGGATTTTTGACACGTTTTTCAATCAAATTGGTAGTAATTTGGTATTTTGGGTTCTCATATCGGTAGCACCACATCTCCCCACTTAAATTATTAATATTGAGCCAAGTCGGTATTTCGAGAATTTTAGACACTTTTTCAACCGTATTGGCTGTAATTTAATATTTTGTATTATCATTGGATGTCAAATCTCATTACCAAAAACTATCAATATTGATCTCTATTTTATTATAGACCCATCCATATAAAGGCAGAAAAATTTCAATGTAGAATCAGTTTTTGATATAGCCAACGTTTTCGGAATGTTCTGTAATAAATTCGGCCCTGCCGAAATTAACTACTTATTATTGCGTCCACCACCGTACCATACAGAAGGACGGTATGAAAGGTACATAGAATAATAACCTGAGGAATTTAGAACTACTAATTAAATTCGAACTGACATTTTATTGGAGCTCAATTAATATTGGTAAACATCTGCTCAAATTTAGATATACCTTCCACATATATTTCAGTCCGACTTCACTTAATGCTCCACCCAACTCCCAAAGATTGTCCGAGTGTTACACAATTTAGAACTTAGTGTGACTTCGGAAGACAATATATGTCGCATATTTTGTCTTCCGATGTCTGTCTGATTGAGATGAAATTTCAATATAGCTTCCATATATTTTTGCTCGTTCGATTTCCTGTAAATGGGTTACCAAATATCCTGCAGAAATCTCTGCACAATTAATGTGCCAAATTTTGGTGTATGGTATTCTATAGTCGTCTCCGTCTGGCACTGGTAACTTCCTTACAAGTTGTTCCTAATTTTATGTGTAATTAAAAATAAAATAAAATCTAATGTATTTCCCTTAGCATAAATTAATTAAATTTTTTTGTAACACAAAACAAAGTTTTCTTGAAAAATATTTTTTTTTATTTTTTTAATTTGTTCGAAACATGAATTGGAAACTTTTTTATGAAATTTGACAGGTGTCAAAGTGAAAAAAGCCAACAATTTAATTTCCTCTATTATTATCACAAAATGTGAAAATAATACTGTCCAACGTGTTGATATGACAGCTTTTGTACTCATTCCACAGGACAAGAAACTTTTCTTTGAGGACAAACAGAAAAACAAAATTATGGTTCATAATAATTTAAAAAAAGAAATAACAAAAATTTACAATTTAAATTCAAAAATAAAGGACGTCATGTGGTGCTCGAATATGATAACTTTAAATTATCTTGAGATTTGTTATTTATCTCGATTACAATCAAGAGCAAGCAAATACCATTGTGTGGTGTCATTGCTCTAGGGTTTCATTAGCGTAGCGTAACACAAAAAATTTCAACAGATGTGTCAATCTTTTGTCCTATTTGGGAATATTCATGGCAATGCCAAAATAGTTGTGAACAAAGCCAAAGGGATCATTTCTTATTTGTGCTGTGCTGCTTTTCTAGCCTAAAGCTAATTTTGAAAAATATTTTAAAATTTTATTTATTGTTGCATGCGGATTTTTTTTTGTGGTGAAAACTGTCTAAACAACCCTTAGTGGTAGTATTTGCATGATTTATATCCAATTACATTTGAAATTCTAGATTGACTAATTGTTTTTGAAACAAAGCAATATCTACTGTTGGACGTCATTTACAAACTATGGTATTAAACCCTTATGTCACAATACACCAGGCAACTGTTTTAACCCTTAAGTCAACCACTGAAATCATAATCAATGATTTCTTAAAAAAATATTGGCAAAACTGTTACCTTAGTAGTATGTTTTTAAAAATTGTCATCCACAAGACTGAAATGTAATGAAAACAAGTGAAAAAGCGTTAAGTTCGGCTGGGCCGAACTTTGGATACCCTCCACCATAGATATACTGGCAGGTACTTGAAAAGAAAATATAGGGAACATACCAAAAATGGACCTATACCGACATTTCTACAAACCGATTATGTAAACAATAATTTTTAATAGAAAATTATACCCTCATCCTTATGGCTAATTACACTTTCACACGGTGAAAATGTGCCCCATCGAAATATTGGTTCTAGACCCCATGTTTCTTTGAACCAAATCCGTTTCAGAAAAATTTGATTTCATCCCATCTTATTATGTCTTCCAAACTTAGTTCAAATCCGAATTTGGGGAATATAGGTCCATGCCTTCTGGTACCTCCCACACAGGGGCAACGGCTAAGCCTAAATGCACACATATAGTTCATTATCGAACCGTACGTTCTAGTTTTTTTTATCTCGATATCCTTCGCAGGTGAAATGATTACAACTGAGTGTTAGAACCAAACCCAAAACGCGGAAAAATCAGATAATTATATTAATATTAAAAAATAGTGTTATATGGGGACTACGCCTAAAAGGGGTTGACTATTAATAATTTTTGGTAGGGAGTTTTGTTTCCATATACGGCTACAAAATACCAGATTTCAGTGATTTCGGTTGAAAAACGCGTTCAGGAACCTCAAAATGCCGAAATTTGAGGGTAAATTTATATGGGGGCTACCAGAAAAAATTGGCTTATATTTATAATTTTTAGTGGAGATATTTGGTACCCAAATAAGAACCCAATGTACCAAATTTCAGCGAAATCGGTTGAAAATCGCGCTCAATAACCCCAAAATACCGAAATTTAGGGGTACCCTAATATGGGAGCTACCAGAAAACATGGCCTTATATTTATAATTTTTAGTGAAGATATTTGGTAACCAATAAGAACCCAATGTACCAAATTTAGCGAAATCGGTTGGAAAACGTGCTCAATAACCCCAAAATACCGAAAATTGGGGGTAACCTTATATGGGGGCTACCAGAAAAAATGGACCTATATTCATAATTTTTTGCGGAGTGGTTTGAAACCTATTCAGAACTCAAAGTACAAAATTACAGCCAATTCGGTGGAAAAATACGACAAAAACCCCAAAAATACTGAAAATTAGGAGGTACCTTATATGGGGGCTACCTGAAAAAGTGGACCTATAGTTATAATTTTTTGGGGCGACATTTAGTACCCAATAAGAACCCAATGTACCAAATTTCAGCGAATTCGGCTGAATGATGTGTGCTAAGTTTCGAGAAAATCGGATCAGATTTAGATATAGCTCCCATATATAGTTTCGTCCGATTTAAGGTAAATGGTGCACCAAAGTCGAGTTTCGAGAAAATCGGGTTAGATTTAGATATAGCTCTCATATATATAGTGTCGAACGATTTAAGGTAAAGGTAAATGGTGCCCCAAATTCCCTATATATCTTTCGATTTGCACGAAATTTGGCATAGAGTACTGAATTAGGTCCAGAATGATGTGTGCCAAGTTTCGAGAAAATCGGGTCAGATTGGATATAGCTCCCATATATAGTTTCGTCCGATTTAAGGTAAATGGTGCGCCAAAGTGCCTATATATCTATCGATTTGCACGAAATTTGACACAGAGTACTGAATTATGTCCCGAATGATGTGTACTAGATATAGCTCCCATATATAGTTTCGTCGGATTTAAGGTAAATGGTGCACTGAAGTACCTATATATCTTTCGGTTTGCACGAAATTCGGCACAGAGTACTGAGGGAGGTCCAGAATGACGGGTTAGATTTATATATAGCTCCCATATAGAGTTTGGTCCGATTTAAGGTAATTGGTGTACCAAATTCCCTATATATATTTCGATTTGCACGAAATTTGGCATAGAGCACTGAATTAGGTCCAGAATGATGTGTGCCAAGTTTCGAGAAAATCGGGTCAGATTTAGATATAGCTCCCATATATAGTTTCGTCCGATTTAAGGTAAATGGTGCACCAAAGTCCCTATATATATTTCGATTTGCACGAAGTTTGTCATAGAGTACTGAATTAGGTCCAGAATGACGTGTGCCACGTTTCGAGAAAATCGGGTGAGATTTAGATATAGCTCCCATTTATAGTTTTGTCCGATTTAAGGTAAATGGTGCACCAGATTTAGATATAACTTCAATATATATTTTCGACCGATTTAATTTAAATTGTGCACTAAAAACCCAAAGATTGACCGATCGGCACACAATTTTACACAACGTACTGTTACTATAACCTTTTGTGTTTCAAGTTTTCCTGAAATTTGTTCAGCTTTACATATACCTTCTATATATATTTTCGTCCGATTTTAAGTAAATGGTACACTAAAAAAGGCCCATACAGACCCATACACGTACAGAAATTAATAAAAATTAATATGTAGAAAGTTTGCTTGAAATCGGTTCAGATTAGCTTCCATATATTATTTCGATCTATTCATGTTGACTGTACACCAAATAATCAATGGGTGCCTGATTGATACATGTTAAACAGTGCGTGTGCTTTAAATCTATTTATAAAATTTAGAATAGGTTGCAGAATGGCATGTGTTGGAATTTATGTTAGTCGGTTTACTTATAGATAAAGATCGCATATTTAATTTCTTTCAATTTCATGTCAATGTTCCTTAGAAAAGGATACATATGTAGAATATCCCCAAATTGGGGAAGGGTATCATATAGTCGGCCCAGTCCGACTTTACTACTTTCCTTACTGGTTAATTTTGTAGTTGTAGGATGAATTTGTTGAGCAGGTACTTTGAAAAAAATCTGCAAACATATCAGATATTTCATTAACATCAAAGGATTATCTACAGCCGAAATTCATACTGCTAGGAAATTCCCGTACTTTACGTTTATTTACTAATATCATCTTCTTTCGATAATAGTCCTCCTCAAATTCCATTATCTATATATTTTCATAGAAAATTGTAACAATCAAATTGCCACCTAGGTACCTTCACTTAATGTAGTAATTTCTATACAATAACATGCGAGTCTCTCTCCATTCACCTCAAACAATTCTAATATCAAACAAAAATGACATTTCAACTGTCTGAATTCAATAAAAATTGCGAATATTTGATGTTTTCACGAACGCACACGCACACAACGTCTTGCATATCCAATGATGATATTCGAATATTTTGTCTAAGTTTCTATTAAAAATTGAAAATGTGACAGTTTTAACGTCTATTTGCCAGTGATTGTTTCTGTTGAAGATGATGACACATTCTGATGGTGGTGGCGATGGTGATGATGAGGTGGCTGCCGTACAATTTCCGTTTCCCACAATTGATGCGGTAATTTTAAAAATACGCCATATGAATAGATAAAATGTTTATTTAAGGGGACCCCCCCATTCTCGGGGTCAAAATTTTTGTTGATATAATTCGAATCTACACTGATTAAAGAATGTCTCTACAAAATTTCAAGTGAAAATCTCAAGAACTCTTGAAGATATATCCGATTTATTGTGTCCGCATCAAGTGACGGCTGAAGGGCTTCTCAAACTTTAAACGCGTTTTTCTCTAAACATTTTTTTTGCGAATGGCGGGCACGATAACTCAAAAACTAATAATCCAATCGGTTCCAAATTTTGCAACGTTTCTCTGGGAGTGTATAGCTCTCGTATGAACTAGGATAAAGCCAATCGGTGAAGATCTTCCTTATTTTTTAACTTGGTTTTTGGTAAAAAATCCGCGATTTTTCAAAAATATTTTTTCAAAGGGCCACCATTTTCTTAATTTTAGAGCGAAGTCAATAATCCTAGTTCATACGAGAGCCAGACATGTACTCTTTCTAACACCGTTGGAATTTTCGGATTCCGATGTTCCAGTGAGGAGTTATCATGCCCGCCATCAAAAATAAGGACTTTTCTTTAATTACAAAAAAACAACAACAAAACAATAACAACATTTTTTTGTAAATTATTTTTCTTCTCTTTTAAATCTTCAATTATATATTATTATATATGTGCAAAGTTACAAACCTTAACAAGCATTGGTATAGATTTAGCAGCCCATTGAAAATCTTAAAAAAATAAAATCGAGAATGGGGGGGGTTCCCTTAACGTATACCTATAGAACATGATGTGATATGTGTGGATGTGCATTTTAATGTAGTACTTATTTAAATGTGACATCTTTAGTCAAATGGTGTAAATTGGAGGGAGCAATAAAGAGAAGAACGTATTGAAATTTATCTAATTTTAAGTTATATTAAAATCGTAAAATTCGAATATTGAGATATTAAATGTAATATGTCTGACGAAAATTGATTATGATAATTTTATGTTCTGGAGAAAATGGCTAGTATTGGATTTTGCCAACCGCCGTTAAAATTTTGAGAAAGGTCAGATAAAGTAAACTTTTGCCCTCCAAAATTGATTTAAAATGAGGGAACGCAAATAATATAGGTTTTACTCGATTCGGATCTACAGTATGGAATGGAATTGATCGAATCGATGTCTCCGATTGAGATCCCTCGAAAATATAATTTTGAAATGCCTTAACAGCGACGAAATCGTTGAACACGCATCAACCTATCAAATTGACATTTTCGCAGGCCACAAAATCTAGGTATGTAAGCCAATGAATGATGGTGTTATAAATTGACAAGGGGTTCACCTTTTGGTATATCCTCTATATAACTGAACCACACTATTTTCGGTGTTTGAAGGTTTTTGGCGAATGTTTGCACCTGACTGGTTGTAATTTAGCAGGTTATTGTAGGCAGTCATTTAGCTATGAACAATATAATCTATATATTTATATACATATAAAGGTCAATTCTGCAACAGAGAGTGCAGAACAAAATTTAAAGGGTGTCAATGCTTCGATATATCCCATATATAATTGTCCCGCCTCATTTTCGGAATTTTCCAACAAAAATTTACTGTAAATTGACATTTTGTGCTTTTAGAGGGTCAACATATTTGCAGGAAATTTTCAATATAGATCATTTGAAGGTCTTATTCGACATTTCGAATACATGTAAAAACCAAGTGTCAATGAACAAACAAAACAGCAAAACCACTAAGGAAAGTAGTAAAGTCGGACTAGAGACATTGGTACACCATTTACATTATACCGGCGGAAACTTAACACACATCATTCTAGACCCAATTCAGTATGCTATGCCAAATTTCGTGCAAATCGAAAGTTATATTTGGACATTGGTACAACATTTACCCGGAATCGGGCGAAAATATATATGGGAGCTATATCTAAATCTCAACCGATTTTCATGAAAATTAACGCGCATCATTCTAGACTCAATTTAGTACGCTATGCCAAATTTGGTGCAAATCGAAAGATATATAGGGGCTTTGGTACACTATTTACCTAAAATAGGGCGAAAATATATATGGAAGCTGTATCAAAATCTGAAATGATTTTCCGGAAATTTTACACACACCATTCTGGACTCAATTCAGTAAGCTATGCCAAATTTGTTGCAAATCGAAATATATATATATATATAGGGACTAAGGTGCACTATCTTCCTAAAATCGGACGAAAATATATATGGGAGCTATATTTAAATCTGACCCGATTTATTCGAAACTTAGCACGCGTCATTTAAGATTTAATTCACTACATTAAGCAGGATTTCGTGCAAGTCGAAACATATTTTGGGACTTTGGTGCACCATTTACATAAAATCGGATGAAACTGTATATAGTAGCTATATCTAAATCTGAACCGATTTTCACGAAGCTTAGAACACACTATTCACTTAATTCAGTGCGCTATGCCAAAATTTGTCCAAATCGGAAGATACATATTGACTTTGGTGCACCATTTACATTAAATCGGACGAAACTATATGTGGGAGCTATATCTAAATCTGATCTGATTTTCTTGAAATTCCATAGGGTTTGTCCTTGGGTCAAATAAGTGACATTTGCCAAATTTCATCCAAATCGATTTATTAATGCGACCTGTACTTGCTTTACAATTTAACATCTACAGACGGATACATAAATCGACTCAGAAAGTGATTCTATGCATATTCTCAAAAGGAACCAAGGGTCGTTTTTATACCCTACACAACTATGTTGTCAGGGTATTATAGCTTTGTGCAGCTCCAAAAGTTTGTAACGCCGCGAAATATTGGTCCTAGACCCACCTTTAAGTATACCGATCGTCATATCTCGACTACCTGAGTCGATCTAGACATGTGTGTCCGTTCGTCCGTCTGTCCATTATAATTTGTAAACACGATACAGGCCACAGTTCTGGATCAATCTTCACGAATTTTCGCATGTAGAATGGGCTCTGGCCTATTGTTTTTGGAAAATATCGGTTAATATTTAGGGGATGAAATGGACCAAAAACTTTATTTTTGTCGGTTTTTCTGATCGCTCCTGAGGCCGCAATTATGGCCCAAACACCGCGAATTTTTGTATATTTTGGGACTTTGGTGCACCATTTACATAAAATCGGATGAAACTGTATATAGTAGCTATATCTAAATCTGAACCGATTTTCACGAAGCTTAGAACACACTATTCACTTAATTCAGTGCGCTATGCCAAAATTTGTCCAAATCGGAAGATACATATTGACTTTGGTGCACCATTTACTTTAAATCGGACGAAACTATATGCGGGAGCTATATCTACATCTCATTTGCCAAATTTCATCCAAATCGATTTATTAATGCGACCTGTACTTGCTTTACAATTTAACATCTACAGACGGATACATAAATCGACTCAGAAAGTGATTCTATGCATATTCTCAAAAGGAACCAAGGGTCGTTTTTATACCCTACACAACTATGTTGTCAGGGTATTATAGCTTTGTGCAGCTCCAAAAGTTTGTAACGCCGCGAAATATTGGTCCTAGACCCACCTTTAAGTATACCGATCGTCATATCTCGACTACCTAAGTCGATCTAGACATGTGTGTCCGTTCGTCCGTCTGTCCGTCTGTCCATTATAATTTGTAAACACGATACAGGCCACAGTTCTGGACCAATCTTCACGAATTTTCGCATGTAGAATGGGTTCTGGCCAATGAAGACCCCTATTGTTTTTGGAAAATATCGGTTAATATTTAGGGGATGAAATGGACCAAAAACTTTATTTTTGTCGGTTTTTCTGATCGCTCCTGAGGCCGCAATTATGGCCCAAACACCGCGAATTTTTGCATGGAGAAGGGGATCGGTCCAAAGAATAAGCATGCCTGTTTTGATAAAGATCGGTCAATATTTAGCGGGTCAAATGAACCCTGACTTTTGTGTGAAAAATGACAAAATTTGTATTCTATGTCGTATATATTTGCCCCTGAAGGACCAAGACTCGAGAAGTTTATAGTGTGTTCAAGAGGAGTGGTTGACCTTTAAATTGATACCAATTATATGGTCGTATGTACTCCGATGTGGGAGTTACACTTAAATATTTGCAGGTGCCTACGTATTCAGACATTATTTAGTAACCCAATACCACACTAGAGCTCGGAAATATAGCGCTGATCGCTTTGAAAATTTCCATGAGATTCCAGTTATGGTCGAGGACAACGCCTATAATTTTCGGTGATGATCAGATAATAATTTTTGGATAAAGTCGACCGAAAACTTAACTTTTTGTTTTTTTTTTATTGACTCAATCTATAGGCCACAATTGAAAGCCCAGCATCACAACATAACCCACGGTAAAGAGAATCTGGACAAGTACAGCCCTCGTCTACTGAATACTGCTAATACTTGTTGACCTTTAGTTGGGTGTCAAGAGGGTGCAAATAACGCAAAGTTAGATTTTCGTGGAAGTTGTGTAGGGTATTATATGGTCGGCCCCGTCCGACTATACTGCTCCGCTCACTGGTTTAATATCTGTTACAAAATTATGCACAACAACAAAATACCCTGTACCACAGTGTAGTGAAGGGTTTAAATATCGGTGTACTTCTTCTGGTAGCCCCCATAAAACGAAACCGCCAATTGTCGGCATTTTGGGGTTCACTGGGGCGTAATTTGGTGCTTCAAGTTCTTATTGGATAGAAAATCTCTCCACTAAAAATTATAAATTTAGGTTGATTTTTATGCGTAGACCCATTTAACGTATTTAGAGGGTTTTGAGCGCGTTTATGAACCGAATTCGCAGTAATGTGGTATTTTTATAGCCTTCACCACACTCTGGTACCTGGTATTATGTCTTTGTGCATATGTTTGTAACAGGCAAAATGAAAGGAGATAGACACATGGTTCCTTTTGAGAATCACGTTCTGGGTCGATTTATGCATGTCCGTCTGTAGATGTTAAATTGTAAACAAAGTACAGCTCTCATTTATAATCCGATTTGGATGAAATTTGCCGCAAGTCACTTATTTGGCCCAAGAAGGAACCCTATTGATATTGGGAAAAATCGGTTCAGATTTAGATATAGCTCCCTTATATATTTTCGTCCGATTTAAGGTAAATGGGGCACCATAGTCCCGATATATTTTTTGATTTGCACGAAATTTGGCACAGAGTACTGAATTAGATCCATAATGATGTGTGCCATGTTTCGAGAAAATAGGTTCAGATTTAGATAATGCTTCTATATATAGTTTCGTCCGATTTAAGGTAAATGGTGCACCAAAATCCCTATATATCATTCGATTTGCACGAAATGTGGCATAGAGTACTGAATTAGGTCCAGAATTATGTGTGCCAAGTTTCAAGAAAATCCGTTCAGATTTAGATATAGCTCCCATATATAGTTTCGTCCGATTTAAGGTGAATGGTGCACTAAAGTCCCTATATATCATTCGATTTGCACGAAATTTGGCATAGAGTACTGAATTAGGTTCAGACTGACGTCTGCCAAGTTTTGTGAAAATCGGTTCAGATTTAGATATAGCTCCAATATATATTTTCCTCCGATTTGATGTAAATTATGCACAAAAGACCCAAGGATTGGCCGACCCGCACACAATTTTGTACAATGTACTGAAGTTACCTGATTGATATTACATTTTAAACAGTGAAGCATACCAAATACCGTGCCTAAAGTTTTCTTGAAATCAATTTACAAAGTATGGAATAGATTGCAGAATGGGATTGATGTTAGTCATTTTACTTATAGACAAAGATTGCATTTTTAAGTTCGTTTAATTTCATGTCAATGATCCGACTTTACTACATACCTTACTGGTTTTTATTCGTATTTGGTAACAAATCTCCCTACAAAAAATACTTATAAACGCACGTTTTTTTTTTTTTTTTTGGGATAGATAGGTGGCATATTGATGTATATCCCAATTGAAATTGTTGAAATTTGTTTTGGTGTACATTATGGTTTACAGCAATTGATTGGTGGAATTGTCGTTGTATGTCTCTTTTGTCAGTATTCCTATGATAGAGGGTATCCAAAATTCGACCCGAACTTAACGCTTTTTTCACTTGTTCTATATTCTTAAAGTCCATCTGTTGACCCAACTCCCACATAAAGAGAATATTTTACCTTTTCGGTACTCTAAAGTTGCAGTAGTTTTCCTTATATCGGATTCCTGGTGAATAAAAAAGTTATTTCCAGAAAGTTTTCAATATAGTTTTATGATTTGTATATCGCTCTCATATAAAGGTCCAGCTTTCGAATCTGAGTGTCGGTCATTTGGTTTTAAATTATCCCAAAAAAGCACCTACTAACACAAAATTTACAAATAATCACATTTTTAATAATAAAATAAAAACGTTGCTCCGGTTGTCGAACTTTACACAATTTTTATTTGATTTGGTTTTGAATTTGATATACATTTGTTGAAAATCTTTTAAACATTTTCATTATTATAAAATATTATTATTATTATTTCAGGTTTTTACGCGAATGGTGCACCAACACATAGAATTTCCTAATGACCGACTTCCACACTGCTGAAAATATATATTTTTAAAAAACTATTTTTTAGATTTTTTTCTACACATATCATAATTAAATGTGGCACATACATCTATATACATACCATATCCATCTAACGTCATACAAGTCCTTCAATCCCATCCACAACAACATACCACTTCGTCACAATGCGAGTTATTTCACTAATTCCCCCCTCACAAAGGAAATGTGACAATATATCCAATAACAATCTGCTAAAGGGTTGATCAAATCATTATCTGCAGAAATCTAATAAAATACGATGGTGTCCCTGTTATTTTTGTTGTAAAATATATGTGAATGTCATGCAGTTTATTAATTTCAATACATTCTTATCGATTGGGGTTCCTTAAAGAAGACGAAGGAAATGGGGAGGGAGTCTTGTGTTCACTGCAGCCGTTTGTCATTTTGAATTCGGAGGGGTGGTGCGTTATAATTCCATAGTGTTTTGTCAGTTGTAATTTATTGTTAATACCCTGTTTGGACATATCTTAGCAGTTATTGAATTAAATGTAGACATGCAACTATTTTGCTATTTGTTAAGAATATTAAGAGTATCCAGTGCATGTAGAAAGACAGAGAGCGAAGTAATTGCAACAACCCTTTCTTCTAATGTTAACATTTTGGAATTATAGGAAACATTGGTAAAAGTCGGCTAGAAATTTAGGTACTTGTTTAAAAAAAAACAGTAAGGAAAGTAGTAAAGTCGGACTGGGCCGACTATATGATACCCTTCACCACTTTGGATATATTCTACATATGTAACCTAACAGACGTCGGGTTTTTGTTATATATCTATATCTGACCCGATTTCAGGGAAACATGCAGGGACTTATGTATATTACTTCAGTACGTTGTGCCAATCGGCCTAGCTATGGCTTTTTCACGAAGCTTAGCAACACCACTCTAGACTAAATTCAGTACGCTTTGCTAAAATTCATGCAAATGAAAAGATTACCAGGGACTTTGGTGCACCATTTACCTAAAATTGGTAGAAACAATATATGGGAGTTATATCTAAATCTGAACCGATTTTCATGAAACTTAACACACATTATCATAGATGCAATTCAGTGCGCTATGCCAAATTTCGGGCAAATCGGAGGATATATAGGGACTTTGGTACACTATTTACCTCAAATAGGACAAAACTATATATGGGAGCAATATCTAAATCTGAACCGATTTTCACGAAACTTAGCACACATCATTCTAGGCTTTATTCAGTACGCTATGCCAAAATTTGTTCAAATCAAAAGATTTCCAGGGACTTTAGTGGACTATTTACATAAACTCGGACGTAACTATATATGGGAGCTATATCTAAATCTGAACCGATTTTCACGAAACTTTGCACACATCATTCTAGACTTAATTCAGTACGCTATGCCAAATTTCGTGCAAATCGAAAGATTTATAGGGACTTTGGTACAGCATTTACC
>NW_026873324.1:0-147051 GCF_032173495.1 Musca vetustissima
GATGTTTTAAAAAATACGTAGATTTTTTTAGATGTTTTAAAAAATATTTTTTTTTTCGAAGACGTAGATTTTTTAAAAAATATTTTTTCGAAGGCGTAGATGTTTTAAAAAATATTTTTTTTCGAAGACGTAGATTTTTTAAAAAATATTTTTTCGAAGGCGTAGATTTTTTAAAGAATATTTTTCCCAAGATTTGGATTTCCCCCATTCCCTCAATAAAATGAAACTCCATTATAATTTATGTCTTCCACTTTGTTACATCCGGCTTAGTTTGTCAACGACTTTTATTTTATTCACATTAACAATTGTCTCCTACCATGGCTAAGGTAACATGGCCAATTGCTGTATTTTTTTTTTTTTTATTTAATTTACATTTAACTACAGTTTTGTATCAATAACGTTAATGAATGTTTTGTTGTTGTTGTTTTATTTTTTCTTATTAAAAACCTTCTATTCCTTATTATGGTGATCACTTGAAACCTTTTTTTTTTTTTTTTTTTGTTTTGAAAACTATACCATAATTCAAATAAAAATCAATGCAAGCAATTAAATATTAAATACGGAAATTTCAAATAAATAAAAATGAAAAAACACATATTCAAAGTCAATTAATTTGAAAAAAAAAAATTGAAAACAAATTCAAAAATTATTCAAATAAGGCAGAACAAATGACTCTCGATTGTAATCGAATACAAATATCGAATAATGTATTGTCTTAAAATTATATTCAAAATATTGACAGTTGACATGTGTCAATGTGTGTTGTTGGACATGAGAGATAATAACAATAATTATGACAATTCTGTTATGTTTGGCTGTTTATTGTTCTGTGACTTTGTCTGCATTTTGAATTTTTGGAGGTGGATTTTTTGGAGGTTTACTTCCTAATCCATACCCTGCCATCTCAAGGCATTGTATTCGAAGTGAAAGGAGTTCTGTGGGTGGTCTTTAGTGAAGGGTATCACTTTTGTTTCTGTGTGTGTTTTTTTTTTCAAATTAATTGATTTCAAAATTTAAATGTCCTGATTTGTTGTTGTTGCTTTTGTAATGAGTTCTTGTTGTTGTTTTTGGTTTTAGTAAATTGTTTTTATTATTTAATAATTAAAATTTATTAATAATTAAATAAAATGTTGAGTGTGTGTATTGTTGTTGTTGTTCTTCTTCTTATTGTTGTTGGATTTACAAAAGAAACAAATATTTATATTATTATGTATGTATATATATGTAGAATTATAGTAACTATATAAATTTGAATAAAAACGTATACATGCGAACGGTATTCCCTCTAATGGCGAAATTGCAAAAAGATTTTAAAATTTCAAAATTTGCAATTTGAATTTAGTCATCACCACCAGTCATGACTTCCATGAATTCTGTAAAACAGAAAATAGAAAAAAATTCATTAATCCCCCATTTCTTCCTCTCTCCCCCTTCTTTCCCTTAACTCACCATCAAAATCAACAGTGCCGGAACCATCAGAATCAATTTCCTCAATCATCATGTCCAAATCTTCATTGGTCAGCTTATCATCCAATTCACGGAGAATTTCACGCAACACCCCTGTAGTGATATAGCCATTACCCTCCTTGTCATATAAACGGAAAGCCTCTTTCAGTTCTTGCATCATCGCCTCGGCATCCTCTTCAACAAGGAAACGGGCGGCCAGTGTTGTGAATTCTTCAAATTCAATTTGTCCCGAACCATCTTCATCGACTTCGGCAATAATTTCAGCTAAGGTAGCATCGTCCAATTGATGACCCAACATACTGAGAATGGTACCCACCATCTGGGTATTGATGTAACCATTCTTTTCGGGATCGAAGGCATTGAAGGCATTGCGAAGGACTGGAAGAAAAAAAAACAACAACAAATTATTAATATTTTTTATGAAATAAATAGAATCATAACTTTTTAACAAATTCAAAGCATACTTTTAGGCGCACATTTAATTAAAAAAAACAGTAAGGAAAGTAGTAACAATCGGAAGGTACCGACTATATGTTAACCTTCACCACTTTGGGTATATTCAACATATGTGGCATTTTTGAAGGATCATTAAAATGAAATTGGGCCCATAAACATGTCATTCTGCAACCGATACTAAATTTTTCATTTGGCCAGATGGGCCAAAATTATGTAAATCTATTTAATCGGACGAAAATATTTATAAAAGCTATAACGAAATCTAAGCCGATTTCATTGAAACTTGTCGCAGAATATCGGCCACATTTTGAGTTCTTGGAGCATTATTTACTTAAAATCGGCAGGAAATCTGTATGGTAGTTCTATACAAATTTGAACCGATTTCAATAAAACTTTCCACATGCTAGGTTATATAAATTATATAACTTTGGGTCTTTGGTGCACCTTTTACTTAAAATCTGACGAAACAATATAGAGGAACTATATCTAAATCTGAACCGATTTCAAGAAAACTTGCTACACGTTATCTCATCATAACTACAATAAGTTGTGCAAAATTTTGTGTCAATCGGACCCACCTGGGGAGTTCGGTGCAGCATTTATATCTGACATCTAGGTTATACTAAGTTCAGTACGAAAGATATATGGGAACTTTGGTACACCAATTACATTAAATCGGACTAAAATGTATATGAGAGCTATATCTAAATTTGGACGGGATTTCAGGAAACTTAACACACATCATTCTAGACCTAATTCACTACGCTATGCCAAATTTCGTGCAAATCGAATGATATATAGGGACTTTGGTACACCATTTACCTTAAATCAGAAGAAAATATATATGGGAGCTATATCAAAATCTGACTCGATTTTCACGAAACTTAACATATATCATTTTAGACCTAATTCATTACGCTATGCCAAATTTCGTGCAAATCGAAGATATATGGGGACTTTGGTACACCTAAATCGGACGAAAATAGATATGGGACCTATATCTAAAACTGGACCGATTTTCACGAAACTTAACACACATCATTCTATACCTAATTCATTACGCTGTGCCGAATTTCGTGCAAATCGAAGGATATGTAGGGATTTTGGTGCACCATTTACCTTAAATCAGACGAAAATATATATGGGAGCTATATCTAAATCTGGACCGATTTCCAGGAATCTTAACACACATCATTCTAGATCTTATTCTGTACGCTATGCCAAATTTCGTGCAAATCGGAAGATATATAGTGATTTTGGTACACCATTTACGTTAAATCGGACGAAAATATATATATATATGGGAGCTATATCTAAATCTGGACCGATTTCCAGTAAACTTAACACACATCATTCTATACCTTATTCAGTACTCTATGCCAAATTTCGTGCAACTTGAAAGATATATAGGGACTTTGGTACACAATTTACCTTAAAGATATATATGGGGACGAAAATATATATGGGGGCTATATCTAAATCTGGACCTATTTTCAGGAAACTTAACACGTATCATTCTAGACCTAATTCAGTACGCTATGCCAAATATCGTGCAAATCGAAAGATATATAGGGACTTTAGTACACCATTTACGTTAAATCGGACGAAAATATATATGGGAGCTATATCTAAATCTGACCCGATTTTCACGAAACTTAACACACATCATTCTAGACCTAATTCATCACGCTATGCCAAATTTCGTGCAAATCGAAAGATATATAGGGACTTTGGTACTCCATTTACCTTAAATCGGACGAAAATATATATGGGAGCTATATCTAAATCTGGAACGATTTCCAGGGAACTTAACACACATCATTCTAGCCCTTTTTATGTACGCTATGCCAAATTTCGTGCAAATCGAAAAATATATACCTTAAATCGGACGAAGCTATATATGGGTGCTATATCTAAATCTGAACCGATTTTCACGAAACTTGACATACATCATTTTAGACCTAATTCATTACGCTATGCCTAATTTCGTGCAAATCGGAAGATATATAGGGACTTTGGTACACCATTTACCTTAAATCGGACGAAAATGTATATGGGGGCTATACCTAAATTTGGACCAATTTCCAGGAAACTTAACACACATCATTCTGGACCTAATTCAGTACGCTTTATTATTTTTTTATTATTATTTTTAAGTCCCATATAATGGGTGGATTTTGTTAAAGAATTTTTTTTCGAAGGCTTTAAGAGGTGCAGATTTTTTAAAGAACATTTTTCGAGGGCTATAAGAGGCATAGATTTTTTAAAGTATTTTTTCGAGGGCTATAAGAGACGTGGATTTTTTAAGTATATTTCTTCGAAGGCTATAAGAGGCGTGGATTTGTTAAAGTATATTTTTCGTGGGCTATTAGAGGCGTGGATTTGTTAAAGTATATTTTTTCGAGGGCCATAAGAAGTGTGGATTTTTTTAAGTATATTTTTTCGAGGGCTATAAGAGGCGTGGATTTGTTAAAGTATATTTTTTCGAGGGCCATAAGAAGTGTGGATTTTTTTAAGTATATTTTTTCGAGGTCTGTAAGAGGCGTGGATTTATTAAGGAATATTTTGTAAATAATATTTTTTCGAGGGCTATAAAAGGAGCGGATTTTGTAAAGAATATTTTTATTTTTTATGTTTAAAGAATATTTTTTCGAATGGTTCACAAAGGAGTAGATTTTTTTAAAAAAATATGGGGGGTCAGACAAGTGTAGATTACCCACTGTCCCATCCATCACTTTAAAGCTAACCATTACGATTTAACATCACTTAACCATTTTAGTATGGGTGATGGCAGTCCATGCCATGCGTAATTTCTTGAAATTCCACTCCTCGTTTGGCATATTTTACCTTCTCTTTTTATTCAGTGGCTACATTTCGGTTTTGGCATTTTTAAGTTGCCCTCTCCTATATCCCGCTTAACATTTCGTCCCTCTTTTTGTTATCTTTGCAGATTGAATAAGATTTTTGTGTGTAGTAGTTGGCTATCTGTCCACTAATCCAGCTGTGCTTGTCTATTCATCAACGGAGCTGATGTGCCACAACTGTAGCACGGTAAGCAGCAGCGTCTGCGGCTAGTTACGTGGGTGTTTTTTAGTGCACCATTGGTGGACAGCTGCTGTGTGTTGGTGGGTTTTGTTTAGCGTTTTGGTAAACACCATTCATTTAATTGTCGGAGGCCATTTCTTTGAGGTTTGCCTGCATTTTCGTTCGTTATTTAAAGCAATCTCTTAATTTCACATTAATCGCTTACTGTCAAGTGATTATAAATCGTTTAAAAGAGTTTTTTGGGTTTTTTATTTTTGAAAAAAATTGTCTGAAATGGAAAGTAGCCAGCACTAGCGTAGCTTTAAATAGTTCCTTGATTTAAAAAATCTGGAAAGGGGACAGTAGCCTTTTATGGCTTTATTCCAAGGCGTGTATTTTTTGAAGAATATTTTTTCAGGACTACAAGAGGCGTGGATTTTTTAAAGAATATTTTTTTCCAGGACTATAAGAAAGGGATTTTTTAAAGAATATTTTTGATTTAGGATTATAAGAGCTGGGGATTTTTAAAGAATATTTTTTTCAGGACTATAAGAGGCTTGGATTAATTAAAGAATATTATTTCAGGACTATAAAAGCCGTGGATATTTTTCCGGATTTTTTAATTATTATTGGATTTATTCCCAGGAGCTAATAAAACTAATTGTTGATAAATAAGAATCCGACGCCTCTGTTTTTTCATAGCCAAGCCAAGTAGTTTCATAGCCATCGTATATTCGGATATCTATTTTGTGTTCGCCACTTTGTTTTTCGTTTACTTTAATCTCTGTCATAATTTGTTAGAGTTTTTATCTCCATCATAATTAGTTATGAAATTTGGTTAATACTTACGAACAATTTGTTCCTTGTTCAAATCATCCTGAAAATATAAGAGAAAAGGTGACAAACTATTAATATTTATGCGGATTAATGAAATAGAAGAAAATATCAGAGAATGTGATCTCAGCTAGCAGAATGGCTAATTAGTGGATATTTTTTTATAAAAACAGGCTTTAAATTGTTTTTTTTTTTTTTTTTTTTTTTTTTTTTTGATAAACCCTAGCAATGGAAATGTTTATCGAGTATTTATATTGATGACATCTATATAAATACTCCTTTATCAGGATATTGATTCGATTTTTTGGGAAAGTATGAACCAATGTAAACCTTTTAAGACCTGTATAGCTATTGTATACAAAATTAATTATATTCGAGAAGTCCTCTTAGAGGGTCTTTTATATGAAAATTCTTAAACATATTATTTTCCTATATGAGTTCCTTAGGAGTGTTTTTCCTATATCCATCTTTTATTATTTTAAAATTCCATCCCTGACCAATATTAATTTGCACTACATATATTTATAAGCTTTCAACTAAGATGCAAGCAAACAAAAATATATTTGTTCACCTTGGTGTAACGATAGGTTTCACGTTGTCGTTGCCACAACGATTTCACAAATTCACATATCTCCCTGTAGTTGTCGGCATTGAAGGGATTGACAAACCTACAATAAGAAATTAAAATGTAGGGCTGCCTATTCTTTGAATTGAAATTAAAAAAATATTTCAGATATTTACCCCTCTGTGCCGCAGCAAACTATGAATGCTCTATACCAAATATTATGTAACCATTTTCTATAATCCTAAAATAGATCTTCAAGCATACAAAACAAAATAATATTTAAAGAGGATAATATATTATAAAAATCGGCAATACAATATTCTAAAACTTTTTAAGAATACATTGTTGATGGGCTTGGTTTAGAACCTTGGATAGTTTGAAGAGTATCAGGACTATAAAAGGCGTGGATTTTTTAAAGAATATTTTTTTCAGAACTACAAAAGGCGTGGATTTTTTAAAAGAATATTTTTTCAGAACTACAAGAGGTATGGATTTTTGAATAGATTATTTTAACGTTGGGCGCCATTTTGCATTTTTGTTAAATTTACCTTCGGGCTGAGTTACACTTTCAAAAGCATCCCTAAAAAGTCCATGGTTATGGTTTAGTTGGTCAATAATCCTTGCTTTTGGTCTTGCCTTTAAAATATTAGTTCAAAATTGTACGTTTCTTGTTCACCTGAACAATACAAACATCCCCAAAAAATCTTCGCTTCTGGATCAGTTTGAATAACATATTTTTAACGTTGGGCCAAAAATTGCTTACAAATTTTACGCATCTTGTTCAAATGACCCTTTACAAACATCCCGAAAAACTTTGTTTTTGTATCATTTGACCCAGTTTCAGTAACATATTTTTAATCTTGGTCGCCATTTAGCATA
This sequence comes from Musca vetustissima, assembly GCF_032173495.1. Classification (NCBI taxonomy): domain Eukaryota; kingdom Metazoa; phylum Arthropoda; class Insecta; order Diptera; family Muscidae; genus Musca; species Musca vetustissima. The sequence goes on from NW_026873324.1 coordinate 7,226, forward strand.
TTGGATAGGTTGGCCCTTAACAAAACAAATAAAAATACTTAAAAATTGTACGCTTCTTGTTCAAATGACCCTTTACAAACATCCCAAAAATTTTGTTTCTGTATCATTTGACCCAGTTTGAATAAAATATTTTAACGCTGGGCATTTGGGCGCCATATAGCATTTTGGTTAGATTGGCCCTTAAAAAATCCTCAAAAATGGTAGGCTTCTGTATAAACTGTGCCATTAAAACAATTCGTAAAATGTACACGCTTCTGATTCAAATGACCTTTTACAAACCTCAATTCTGGCCCTTGCCTTTTAAAACATGCTTACAAGAACCACAAACTTTTGGTTTTGTTAAAAAAAAACTTGCTCATTTGGCTCTTAAAAAAATATTCTCAAAAAAAATCCTTTGTATCAATTGAATTTGTTTGAATGGAAACATTTTTGACGTTGGGCGCCATTTTCAAATTCAAAAAAAAAACATCCTCAAAAATATGCTCACTTCTGGCTAAGTTGGGGCTTTAAAAACATTCTCACAAATCCCAAACTTCTGCTTCTTGCCTTTTAAAACACACCCTTTAAACGGTCACTGTACAGGTTTAGTTGGAATTAAATATTTTTTACTTTGGGCGCCATTTTACATTTTGGTTAAAAAACCTAAGCTTTCGGCTAAATGGTATCCTTTAATAACATTGTTGTTGAGTTGACCCTTTATATGGGTCTGATATCCCAAGAAATTTCATCACAATGTCTATGAAAGGAAAATTTCTAACGTTGGGCGCCATTTTTAACAATTGGGCACCACTTTTATGTTCAAAAAAAAAAAAAAAAATATGTCCTCAAAAAATTGCTCACTTCTAGCTAAGTTTGTTCTTTAAAAAACATTCTAAAAATCCCAAGCTTCTGGCCCTTGCCTTTTAATACACGTCCTTCAAAAGTCCACTCTACTCATTTAGTTAGACCTTTAATGGAATTTAATATTCTTTTACGTTGGTCGCCATTTTGTAACATCGTGGTTCAGACGTGGTTCCACGCTTCTAATGCAATGTTTTTTTTTCGTAAAAAAAAATCGGTCCATAGAATGCATTGAAGGGGACATGACCTGTAATAATACATTGGCGATCAATAAAAAGCCATCATTCCATATCAGAGATTCACTTTAATTTACGTTGGGCGCCATTTTGTAAAACAGATGCAAAAGGTATATTACCTCCAATTTTTTGGTGCAATTCTTGTCCCAAGAAAGTATTATGCTAAATATAGAAGAAAATTTGCATTACACATAAAATCTTAAATGGGGCTTGGCCTTTGGAAAACAAATTGGCCACCAAAAAATAAGGTTTTCATTACCTATCTGAAATTTACCGGGATATGTACCTCAAATTCTTATTGGATCTGCTTTTCCAACGGAAAATGTTTCATAAAGTGTTGCTTTGGGCTCATCTTCAATTCATATCATATTCAATTCATATTTGGTAAAAATATATATGTTGCCATATTGGGCGCCATTTTGCAAAAAAAAAAAAGTGTCTAGCAATTTCGTAGTTAGTAATGGAATAGCCTTAACTCCTTAACAATATATATTGATGGTCTTATTCTAAATATATATTCTTAGGGGAAATAGTCTTTTCACTTAAGACCATCCACCAATGAATGACTTAGAAGAACTATTAAATATATTCTGACTATAGAAAAAGGGGACATGGCCTGCGATTTACACATTGACAGTCAATATAAATCCTTTATTCCAAATCTAAAACTTACTGAGGTGTGCAGCAGAAATTCTTGATGGAGATTCATGCTCTACTCTCATCTTCAACGTTGGGCGCCATTTTACAAAAGTAACTGAATAAAAAAAATGAAAAGTAATTATTTCACCAATAATCCTTAAAAGCTTGAGTCTACATTTAGGGACACTTTAAGCCCAATAGAATGTCTTCCATAAGAAAATGGAACGTATTCTAAAAGTTTAAAGATTTTCTAGGTTCTGATGACTGCAATTCGTGTGGGTTAATATTAAGAAAAATAATAATTGAATCTTGTTATAAATTGTGTTTCCTTCAATATTTAGTTTCATTATAACGTTGGGCGCCATTTAAGGAGATTTGCAAGATCGAAGGGTTTTGTGTACAACATAGGCATATTAACAGTAGAAATGCTCTGTATGGCAGCAGTTACGATTTGTATAGAAGTTTTCACAAGTTTTGCGTGTGAAAAATTAGTTATTATCTTGGGAGCCATTATTTTTTTTTCCCAGAATATATTAACATTCCTGTATAAATTGATTAACCTTTTTTTGTTAATTTCACTTAAACAAACTTTTTGATGACATTTTTGCCTAGGATTTTAAAAAACATATTTCGAATTGAAGATTCCTTAATTTTGAGTGAAATTTTTTCTTAAAAAAACTTGTGAATTTCATTAAAAATTTTTGAACCTATTCCACTCTTCTTGCAATCAAGTCCATCATAACACATTGTAGGATACCAAAAAAAATGCAATATAATTTATTGCTCGATATGGATGCAGTTCGTAGGTCCGCAGTCTCACACCGCCGTCTATGCAGATCAATAAAAATAGTTTGTGTTTGGGTTAATGGGATCATAAATTTCACTTGAAATTGGAATTTTTGATGATTTATTTTGGCCATAGAATTACAACATCGTCATCAGCAAAAAAATAATGGCTGGGATTATGACAGTGGCTGAGGATGATGACGATGACGATGTTGAAAATATTATGGTACACACAAATATGAAGAATTTCAAACACGCACACACACACATATTAATGAAGATTTTTTTTAATTTTTTAAAGGAATTTTTTTCAAAGGACATCATTTTTTTGCTCTACATAAAATTAACACTAACCGCCATGTTTGTTCTTGTTGCTGTAGTTGTTGTTACTTTAAAGAAGTTTTAAAGTTAAAAAAAATCGCCTATAAACGACTTTAACGCGATTATGCGGATTCAATAAAAACCACGTCTCGACAGCGTATGCCTTTCGTACGTCCGATTAACTGTGTTGGTTAAGGTGGTGCCGTTATCGCCTGCTAAGCCCAAGATTGTGGCGTTGAGTGGTGCGCTGGTGGGTGCACAGGTCTGTTGTTACGCTGAGAAATGATTTAGAAGAACTAAATCAATTACAAAATCTAAAGGCTTAGAACTTTTTTCCTCGGCTGCAGCGAAAGAAAAAACCCCCCTAGCTGTCTCCTCTCAAAAACATCATCATCCGCATCATCTTCAGCATACCACCATCATCCACCATAAAAACAAAAATTTACGCCAAATAATGCTCTTCTATTACACAAACAAATCGCACCAAAAAAAACAACAACAAAACTCAACAACAAAATTTGAATGAATATGAAAAGATGTGTCGTTTGAGTGGCTAGAAAAACAACCGCCAACATCTATACTCAGTACAAAAAAGGTGTAAAGAACTACAAATAAACACCAAAAACTATAAAAATATTTTTTGCTGTCGATTTTTTTTTCTTGGCGAAAAACCACACATCAACATTAGCCAGAGCCTCTATGCAGCAGCAGAAGCACCACCACCATCAGCAACAACAACAATAAATACATCGAATATATGAACCGACAAAAAAACACACACACCTCAAAACATTTGTCTCATCTCATGCAACATTGACAGAGCATGATGCAGCAGGCATATTTTTGCAACATCATTGCATATCGAGTCCACTGTTTGGGAGATAAAAGAAGGAATTTAAAAAAGAGCACTGAAAAACAAATAAAATGGAACCGGTAGAAAGAGGAACCTGAAACTTAGTACGTAACTTCATCTATTACAAATAGAATGCTATGGATAAATATGTATAGTTTTAATTAGTACTAAAAGTTGTACTAAATACTATATTACAATGGAACATGGATATTGAGCGACTGAAAGTGGTAGAGTTTGAAATTCTTGTATTTTATATGGAAATCCTGAATAATGTATAAATTGTTGTACAGCAATTCCGAATTCCACTTCTATTCCATTTAGTACCCTCATACTCATAAGCACTAATTTCTGAAACCTAGTTCCTTTTTCTATTATACAGATTCAAAATTGATCAGAATTACAAATATATATTCCAGCAAATACCTACAGGTTCCACATTTAGTTCCATTCAACACTTTTCGAACACAAAAGACTTCTACATTTTCAAGACTACCTCCATATACCAATCGTATTTCTATTTTCACTAACTTTCAATCCAGTTAATACCCAATTTTCGGTTTTCAGCTCTTTCCCTTACCCAAATTCAAATTGTTCCGAATTTAGTGCTATTCGTACACAAAGTTCGAATTTCCAAAGCTGTCTCCATAGCTCAATCCTAAACTTCAACAGTAATTTAAATTCCAAATTTAAGGATTTCAGACTTAGCCATTTACCCAAATCCAAATTGTACCAAATTTAGTACCATTTAGTACTCTTCATACACATAAGTACGAATTTCTAAAATGGAACATCTACATCTCTCTAACTTTCCATCAGTGAGCCACATTCCAAATTTCAGAATTCTAGCTCTTCCCGTTTGTCTAAACTTAATGCGGGGTCAAAGACCTTTAATCCGGATTAACCCTTAATACGGGGTCAATGACCCTCAATCCGGATTAAGCCTTAATCCGGGGCCAATGACTCTTAATCCGGATAAAGCCTTAATCCTGGGTCAATGACGTTTAATCCTGATTAAGCCTTAATCCGGGGTCAATGACCTTTAATCCTTAATCCGGGGTCAATGACCCTTAATCCGGGGTCAATGACCTTTAATCCGGATTAAGGGATTAAGTCTTAACCCGGGGATTAAACATTAATCCATTAATCCGGATTAAGCCTTAATCCCTTAATCCGGATTAAACCTTAATCCCCTAATCCGGCTTAATTAATTAAGGATTAAAGGATTAAGGATTAAAGGTCATTGACCCCGGATTAAGGTCATTGACCCCGGATTAAGGTCATTGACCCCGGATTAAGGCTTAATCCGGATTAAGGGTCATTGACCCCGGATTAAGACTTAATCCGGATTAAGGGTCATTGATCTCGGATTAAGGCTTAATCCGGATTAAGAGTCATTGACCCGGATTAAGGCTTAATCCGGATTAAGGGTCATTGACCCCGTATCAAGGTCATTGACCGGGATTAAGGCTTAATCCGGATTAAGGGTCATTGACCCGGGATTAAGGGTAATTGACCTCGGATTAAAGGTCATTGACCCCCGGATTAAGGCTTAATCCGGATTAAGGGTCATTGACCTCGGATTAAAGGTCATTGACCCCGGATTAAGGCTTAATCCAGATTAAAGCTTAATCCGGGTTAAGGGTCATTGACCTCGGATTAAGGTCATTGACCTCGGATTAAGGTCATTGACCCCGGATTAAGGGTCATTGACCCCGGATTAAGGGTCATTGACCCCGGATTAAGGGTCATTGACCCCGGATTAAAGGTCATTGACCCCGGCTTAAAGGTCATTGACCCCAGATTAAAGGTCATTGACCCCGGATTATAGGTCATTGACCCCCGGATTATAGGTCATTGACCCCCGGATTAAGGCTTAATCTGGATTTAGGGTCATTGACCCCGGACTAGGGCTTAATCCGGATTACGGGTCATTGACCCCGGATTAAGGGCCATTGACCTCGGATTAAAGATCATTGACCCCGGATTAAAGGTCACTGACCCCCGGATTAAGTCTTAATACGGATTAAGGGACATTGACCCCGGATTAAAGGTCATTAACCCCGGATTAAGGGTCATGGACCCCGGATTAAGGCTTAATCCGGATTAAAGGTCCGGTTTAAGGTCATTGACTCCGGATCAAGGTTTGACAAACGGGATGTGTTAGAGTTCTGAAATTTGGAATGTGGTTCACTGATGGAAAGTTAGAAAGATGTAGATGTTCCATTTTTGAAATTCGTGCTTATGTGTAATTGCATTTAGTTGAGCCAATACTTAAAAATAAGAATTAGAATTACTATTGGAGTACTGAATTGAGATAGCTGTACAAAATCGTTCTTATGTGTACGAAACGTACTAAATGTATATTACAGAACCTTTATTTTGGAGGAACTGTCTATAGAAGACCTAAAGCAGGTCTTCGGACTGTGGAAAACCCAGTGATGGTCTTAGACAACCGACAACCTATTGGGAGTTTTTTTGTGCAGAAGCAGTCCACTGTCTATGGAAGCACAGATTTATAGAAGGTCCTCTGTCCTTAATGTTCAGATCTATAGAAGGTCGTATGACCAGAGGATGTCTTATACTCCAATAAAAACCCTTAAAAAACCCTTAAGCGTGGATTTTTAATAAATATTTTCCGAAGATCATAAGGCTTGGCGTGAAGGACTCTTAGGCCTGGATTTTTAGAACAAAATATATTTTTTCTAGTCCTCCGAGGGTGGATATTTAAAAAAATATATATTTTTAATGACTTTTGGATAGAAGAACCATCCAGAAGAAGAAAGGATAACGTGGAAGAAAGAACCAGTCTTAGATCTTATGTCAAAAATATTTGTTTACAGTCGCTCATTTTTTAATGTTGCTTCCAAAGTCCAATGATTTTTTTAAGAAATTGTATACCCTTCACCACAAAGGAAACGATATAGACACACATTTCCTTTTGAGAAGATGCATAGAATCCCATTTTTTGTCAGTCCGTCTGTCTGTCTATATTAAATTGTAAACAAAGTACAGGTCTCATTTTTGATTCGAATTGGATAAAATTTGGCACATTTGGATAATTTTTTATAATTCGGCATTCATAAATATTTATACCCTACACAACTATGTTGTCATGGTATTATATCATTGTGCAGCTCCAAGAGTTTGTAACGCCGCGAAATATTGGTCCTAGACCCAACATTAAGTATACCGATCGTCATATCTCGACCAGCTGAATCGATCTAGAGATGTGTGTCCTTCCGTCCGTCTGTCCATTATAATTTGTAAACACGATACAGGCCACAGTTATGGACCAATCTTCACGAAATTTTGCATGTGGGATGGGCTCTACCCAATGAAGATCCCTATTGTTTTTGGAAAAAATCGTCTGATTTTCCGATCGTTCCAGATGCCGCAATTATGGCCTAAACATCGCGAATTTTTGCATGGAGAAGGGTATAGGGCCAAAGAATAAGCATGCCTGTTTTGATAAAGATCGGTCAATATTTAGCGGGTCAGATGGACCCATAGTTTTGTGTGAAAATTGACTATATTTGTATTCTATAGCGTATATATTTACTCTCGAAGGATATAGACCCGAGAAGTTGATAGTATATTCAAGAGGAGTTGTTGGCCTTTAAATTGATACCAATTATATTGGCGTATGTACTCGGATGTGGGAGTTCAATTTTTTTCTGTTATTAGTTTTATTTTTTATCTTTATGATCACGTCATCACCACCATCAGCAGCAAATGACAAAAAATTGAAATAGAAATTCCGCGCCGGGGGAAACACTTCAATGTAAATATGATATAATTTTGTAATAATAAATTGCTCATTTTGTTAAACACTATAATCCAATGTTTGCTACTTATGTTGCCAACACGAGTTTTTTTCTTTTTTTAATTTTGAGAAAAAATATTGAATTTAATTAAAAAATAGAGAAAAGTACCATAAAATAGGCAGGCATCAAATTTTCTCTTGACTACTATTTTAGATCACATTCCGCTGCTGTGGCAAGAGAAATGAGACTTTTGCCATGTGCTTCATGTTGCATAGAAGAAAATGTGCCTTTTTCGATTTTATATGGTAGGCCCGAACACAATGCAGTTTGCCAAAGGGTAAGAGAATACAAATGAATTTCTATTTAATAAAAAATATCCTCAGGTTCCTGAGGAAGTTTTTCCATAGAAAAATATATCCTATGGTTAATAAATATTTTTTCTGTAGATAAAAAATTATCCCCGGGTTCCTGACGAAATTTTCCTATAGATAAAATACCTTAAATTCGGAAGCATTTTTTTGTGCTATAGAAAAAAATACCTCATTTTTTCTACACAAAAAATATAAAAATAAATCTTTATCATTTTCAAAATTTTGAAATTTTTCAGATTTTCCTTAAAATATAATAAAAAATTCAAATATTTTATTTTTCAAAAACAAAATTATATTTATACATATATCATAAGTCATATATCATCATCAATTATTTTCAACAATATATACATACATATATCGTCAACGAAAAACCTGTTGCACTAGCTTCTCTTCTTCTTCTGCTGCTGTCAGTCTCCGAGATAATTTCTAAACAGAGCAACGCCTAATTATTCTGACCCTGAAGTGTATTTTTTCAAGTATTCCGAAATTTAGTTTATTTCAGGGGTGTTTTGGCTGCTGCATGCAAACAGCAATAAATTTTCATATTATAAACATTAAAACACACACACACATACATCTGAATATAGAGATTAAGGTACACGTAGAGAAGGTTTCGGAGTGTCATAGCTAAAAATGTCATTTAAAATATTTATTGTTTATTTCAATAGAATATTGAGACGATGCTAACCCGCAAAAATTTTAGGAAATCAAAAAAAAATGTATAAACAACTATAAACAGTGTCATAGGAAAAGAAAAGAAAAAAATAATAATAAGAAAATATGTTAAGTACAATGTGAATAGATGAGTTTGTGTGTGTGTGTGTGTGTGTGTGTGTCATGCTTCTATGTCAGCATATGTTTTAGCTCACATGCTGATTAGATGCTAAACAAATGCGAACAAAATGCACGTTTTTTATTTACATTTTGAAGATAATCAATTTTATTTTTTTTAGAGGTTTGAAAATCATGTTCATTGTGTTCGTGGTTCGCCAAACCAAAGTTCATTGTTTGGTAATTTAGACGTATGAGTAATAATGTGTGTGGTTGTAAACAATGTTACTCATACGCAACAATTAACTGAGGGGTTAATGCGTTTGGTTCAACAGCGGTAATAATTTTGTGTGACTATGATTTTTTCAACACAACACCGGCGAAATGTTTTTTTTAAGTTCACTAAACCTCGCCATCAACCTGAGTCATTTTTTATAGAAAAAATGGCTCATTTTTTTTCTTAATAAAAAATCATTAGGATCCATTTGAAAAAAAAAATCGCCAGGACCTGAGGATACACAACTACACAATTATGTTGTCAAGGCATTATAGCTGTGTGCAGCCCCAAGAGTTTGTAACGTCTCGAAATATTTATCCTAGACCCATCTTTAAGTATATCGATCGTCATATTTCGACTAGCTGAGTCGATTTAGACATGTGTGTCCGTCCGTCCGTCTGTCCATTATAATTGGTAAACACGATACAGGCCACAGTTATTGACCAATCTTCAAGAAATTTTGCATGTAGGATGGGTTCTGGCCAATGAAGACCTCTATTGGGTAAAGATCGATTAATATTTAGGGGATGAAAGTAATCAAAAACTTTATTTTTGCCTGATTTTCTGATCACTCCAGAGGCCGCAACATCGCGAAATTTTACATGGAGAAGGGGATCGGGCCAAAGAATAAGCATGTTTGTTTTGATGAAGATCTTTCAATATGGACCCTGATTTTTGTGTGAAAAATGACAAAATTTATATTCTATGGCGTATATATTTACTCCTGAAGGACATAGACCCGAGAATTTGATGGTATATCCTAGAGGAGTGGTTGGCCTTAAAATTGATACCAATTATATTGTCCTATGTACTCGGAGGTGGTAGTTACACTTAAATATATAGAGGTTACAACTATCACGAAATATTGCTCCGGCTCGGAATAAAAATCGGCAGGAAGTTAGAGTTCCATGGTAGTTGTGTAGGGTATCGTATGGTCGGCCCCGTCCGACCATACTGCTTTACTCACTGGTTTTAATCTCGAAACAAAAATTTGTCTGAAACCTAAGAACATTTTTTTTTATTTTTAAAGAATAAGTTTGTAAGGAACCCGAGGATATTTTTACATACAAAAAATTTGCAAGGAACCTGAGGACATTTTTTCTATACAAAAAAAAAACGCCAGGAACCTGATGATATTTTTTTCTATGGAAAAAATCGTCGGGAACCTGAAAATATTTTTTCTATAGGAAAAATCGTCAGGAAACTGAGGGGACCTGACCAATTTTTTTGTAGTCCTCACAGAACGTGACGAATTTTTTCTATAAGAAATAGTAGTCCTCAGGGGACCTGACGAATTTTTTTCTATGGAAAAAAGTAGTCGTCAGGAGACCTGACGAATTTTTTTCTATAGAAAAAAAATCATCAGGAACCTGAGGACATTTTTTTCTATAAAAAACATTTTCTTCTATAGAAAAAATATCGTCTGGAATTAGAGACATTTTTTTATATAAAAAACAAAATCGTCAGGAACCAGAGAACATTTTTTTCTATAGAAAAAAAATCGTCAAGAACCTGAGGACATATTTTCTATAGAAAAAAGATTGTCAGGAACATGAGGAAATTTTTTTCTATAGAAAAAAGATCGTCTGGAACCAGAGGAAATTTTTTTCTATAGAAAAAAAATCGTCAGGAACCTGAGAACATTTTTTTCTATAGAAAAAAAATCGTCAAGAACCTGAGGGCATTCTTTTCTGTAGAAAAAAGTCGTCAGGAACCTGAGGACATTTTTTTTTCAGAAAAAAATCGTCAGGAACCTGAGGACATTTTTTTTTCTACAGAAAAAAAATTGTCAGGAACCTGAGGACATTTTTTTCTACAGAAAAAAAATCGTCAGGAACCTGAGGGCACTTTTTTCTATAGAAAAAAAAAATCGTCAGGAACCTGAGGACATTTTTTCTATAGAAAAAAAATCGTCAGGAACCTGAGGAAATTTTTTTCTAAAATTGTTGGGAAACTGAGGAAATTTTTTTCTGTAGAAAAAACTCGTCAGTAACCTGAAGACAGTTTTTCTATAGAATAAAAATCGCCAAGAACCTGAGAACTTTTTTTCTATAGAAAAAAATCGTCAGGAACCTGAGGAAATTTTTTTCTATAGAAAAAAATCGGTAGGAACTTGAGGACATTTTTTCTGTGGAAAAAACTCGTCAGTAACCTGAAGACATTTTTTCTATAGAATAAAAATCGTCAGGAACCTAAGGACATTTTTTAAAGAATAAAAAATTGTCAGGAACCTGAGCACTTTTTTCTATAGAAAAAAATCGTCAGGAACCTGAGGAAATTTTTTCTATAGAAAAACCATGCCTCTTGTTGACCTTGAAAAAAATATTCTTTAAAAAATCCACGCCTTGGATAGGCCTTGAAAAAATATTCTTTAAAAAATCCACGCCTTGGATAGGCCTTGAAAAAATCTTTATTAAAGAATCCACGTCTCTTGTAGGCCTTTTTTGTCTTAGAAGTAATCAATTATCACTTAAATTCAATTCCGAAGATATTTTCTAAGAATTTTCAGTCCCATTTTAATTCACATTTCACAACACAAAATTATTTACCATAATACTGGAGCTGGTCATATTGAATGGTTTTTATTTTCACTTGGCAGCACAGAACAATAGAAAAAAACAAAGTTTCCCGAATTTGAGTTTCAGCACTCGGAATTTGGTTAGGTTACGTTTTGTATGGAGGAGGTTGGTATTTTCCGTTCCGAATTAGTGACAAAACTAAACTGGCTGACTGGATGTGCTTTATGGAGGTAAGCCATAATTTATTTTGGCTAGAATTTCTATGGCGGATACCAAAAGTCAAACAAAAGATCACACACACACCCTCACATGCACACACCAGACTTCGTCGACATACTTGCAAACTAATATACCATATCCATAATTATCAGCAACAACAACAAAATAGAACCCGAACAAAAACAATAACAAGAAATCCATAGCCAACAGATCATATAGTCGGAACTTTTTTTTTGCTTTTGCCCTGCCAGCCAGCCGTCTACATTTCACCAAAATCGCTGTTCGTTCTAGTAATGCCATTCGCGGGTTGGGGTTGTTGTTAGTATTGGTATTTGTTGTTATCCATTATGACGTCGAAAGTATCCACCGAATAGAATATTATTTATTTTCTTGGGTTGACTGACATGACACATCTTGAGAAGTGCGGGTGTTGGAGGTGGGGGAGGTCTTTTGGGGGCATCTAAGTGAAATACCTTCGAAAATAAGAACAATAAACGGCAACTGCAAGAGCCAAATAAAAATAATAAATCTGACCAGAAATAAGACATCCCAGACGGCCAAAATAAATGAATTCTGAATCGCAATCTTGTTTACTTTTGGAAATCCACTATAATAAATATGGTGGTGTTGTTGTTGTGAACATTTCAAAAAAAGAACAAGCAAAAAAAAGTTATGAGGAAATAATTAAAACAAATTCAATTAAAAATGTTGAACACAAGTAGACAGCTTTGAGGAAAAGAAGAAAAAATCGCGAAATTTTTATCCTGTAGAAAAAATTTCATCAGGAACCTGGAAACATGTTTTTTCTACAGAAAACATTACCACCAACCTGGGGGATAATTAAAAAAAAATTACAGGATCCGGATGACATTTTTTGTTAAGAATTTTCTTTAATTAATTTCTATAGAAAAAAAATATTCGAGGGGATAAATGTCCGAAGTTCAACTGAGTATTTACTTAGCTGACTTGTTACAGAACGGTTGTTTCATAAGCCGAGCTTATAAAAGATTTCCAAGCGCGTCCTCCAATTGATAGACCACGTTCCGAGATGTTGTTTGTCTACTTGGTCTTTCCATCTGATTCGTGGCCTTCCCCTTCTACGGGAACCATCAATAGACTTGCTTATATATGCTTTTTGAGTTGGGGCATTCTCATTCATGGCCTAGCCAACGTAGTCGCTGCAGCTCAATACGACTGACTACGTCGTCCGCGTATAAATTGTAGAGCTCGTAATTCATTCGACGCCGATATTCACCATCGACGCAGATAGGCCCGTAGATCTTTCAGAGAATTCTTCTTTTAAACGCCCCAAGAACTGCCTCATCTGCTTGCGCATGTACCCATGCTCAGATCCATATAACAGCGCGGGTAGTATCAGCGTCTTGTAAAGTGTGAGTTTGGTCTGGCAAAAGGTGATCTTGTTTCTAAACTGCTTACTTAGACCATAGTAGCATCGATTGGTCATCACTATCCTTCTCCGAATTTCAAAACTGATGTCATTCGTTTTATTTATGACTGTACCAAGGTAATCTTTAACTACCTCGAAGCTGTAGTTCTCAAGTTCCACAGTTGGTCCGAGTCTACTGGACGTCTTGTGCGTTGATACCATCATCTTGGTCTTCTCGCCGTTTATTGCCAGACCCACTTTGGCAGACTCCTTCTCAATTTGTTCAAATGTGGATATTACCGCTCTCAGTGTTCGACCCATTATGTCGATGTCATCGGCGTAGGCGAATAACATGTGTAGTTTGGTGTACATAGAGCCATTTCTGTTCACCTTTGCGTCTCGTATGACCTTTTCCAGCAGGATGTTAAAAAGATCACACGACAAATTGCCACCATGTATGAATCCACGTTCGGCATTGAAGGTCTCCGATAGGGCCTTTCCGACGTTAACTGCTGACCTTGTGTCACTTAAAGTTATCCTGCATAGCCGTATTAATTATGCAGGAATGCCGAACGTAGACATGGCTTTAAACATCTCTGAACGGATAGGGCTTTCGAATGTGGGTTTATAGTCGACGAATAGATTCTATTTGTCGATGTGTTTTTTGTGGGCTGTTTCCAGGATTTGGCGCAGAGTGAAAATCTGGTCAATGGTGGATTTGCCAGGTCTGAAGCCACATTTGTATGGTCCAATAATGCCATTGACCATTAGATTCAGTCGTTCACACAGTACGCTAGATAGCACTTTATATGCACTTTATATTCCTCTATAGTTGGCACATATCGTCTTGTCTCCTTTTTTGTGCACGGGACACAGTATGCTGTGGTTCCAATCGTTGGGCATACATTCTTCTAGCCAAATTGTACTAATCAGCTGGTGCATGCTCCTGACCAGCATCTGACCACCAGTCTTGAATAGTTCGGCTGGTAACCCATCGGCACTAGCTACTTTATTGTTCTTGAGACGATTAATTGATTTTATGACCTCATGTTGGCTAGGTGGTATACACTCTATACCGTCATCTATTATTGGTTCTGGGGTATCCTCTACACCGCTACTATTTCATACCAGAAGTTTTTCAAAATGCTCCTTCCAGATCCTCAGCAAGCTGTCTGTATCTGTCACCAGGATCCTCAGCACGCTGTCTGTATCTGTCACCAGGTTTTCTTATTCATATCTACAGGAGGATGTGCCTGCACCAAAACCTTCGGTATGGTGTTTTACTCGTTGGTAAAATTTCCGGACTTGATTCTGGCTCCTATACATCTAGATTTGCACACATTCACGTTTTTCTTCTTCTTTTTTCTGAAAATACGTTTCTCCTCTCCAAGGTTAACCTATACGCTGCGTTTTTCACATCAGTAGCATTACGACACTCCTGACGGTACCATAGATTTCTTTTTTTGGTATCCAAGCGTTGTTTTTGCTGCAGTTCGTAGGGAGTGTGCAATTCTTTACCATTGTGCTTCTATACTATTATCGGGACAAGAAGTGCTTTTGTCAAGCAGGTAGGTAAGTTGAGCGAGGTAGGCCTCTGCTACCTGTTGTGTTTGTAGCTTTTCGACGTAGAGTTTCCGTTTTGTATTAGATCGCACCTTTGCTGCAAAATTAAGACGAGTGCGAACCTTGGCTGCTAACCGAATCGATATTCGCTCCTCGGATCGATCGAACGTCTAATACACTGGATGAATGCCTTCCGTCTATCACAACATAGTCAATTTGATTTCTCGTTGCTTGATCAGAGAAGTCCAGGTGCCCTTGTGTATATCGAGATGCTTGAATCTGGTGCTGCTAATTACCATGTTTTTTTGCTGCCGCGAAGTCAATCAACCTCATGCCGTTGTCTGATGTTTCTTCATGGAGGCTGAATTTTCCGACGGTGGGTGGGATATTTTCCCTTCCGATTTTTGCATTAAAATCTCCTAGCAGAATTTTCTTTTTCTTTGCTTTTTCATAGTAGGTTCGGTTTTGCGAGTGTGGGCAACTAACCCGACGCCTCAACCCATTTTTTATAGTTCTTATGGGTGAACTCGCGGAACATATTAGCCCACTATTTCATCGGGTGATGAAAATAGGTACCCAGGTGACACCGAGGGGCCATGATAAGACTGGACTTGGCCATGTTGAAGCTACTTAGAGCCGTTGCTTGGTATCTATCATCCCTTTCGCCACCCTTTAAGCCCTAATAGAGGCGTGAATTTTTTAAAAAATACTTTTTTAAGGCCTAAAAGAGGCGTGGATTTTTTAAAAAATATTTTTTCAAGGCCTAAAAGTGGCGTGGATTTTTTTTAAATATTTTTTCAACTCCTAAAAGAGGCGTGGATTTTTTAAAATATTTTTCAACTCCTAAAAGAGGCGTGGATTTTTTAAAAATATTTTTTTAAGGCCTAAAAGGGGCGTGGATTTTTTAAAAAATATTTTTCAACTCCTAAAAGAGGCGTGGATTTTTTAAAAATATTTTTTTAAGGCCTATTTCTAAATAATGAATGAGTTTTCAATACAAAATTGTTTATTCGAAATTCCAATGCAAATTGACTGTTGACAGAACAGAAACATATAAATGTATATTAGAGTGAATAAATAACAATGCTTTGAGTTCCAATATCGATACCTGTGTTGACAAGATTTTTGTTACTACTGGATATCTGAAATGTAAAATGGCGCCCAACTAAAAAAACACTCAACCACCCTAATATACACCTTTATGATCTATGGATGTTTATCAAATAAATGTCAAACATCGAAAATGTATCTGTTAGCACCTCATCCACATCATCAGCAACCGGAAAATGCTGTGAACGGTACATTGTGTGGATGGGGCGTGATCCATTCCCATTGAAATGTCAAGGTGATTTATGAGCTTCTTGGAAAATTTAAACAAAAAATATTTGTACGACATTTGTAAACAGGTAGGCAAAGAGGATCATGAGATATTTAAAGACTAAATACCGACCTCCTGACAAACTCTTGAGGTAGGGGGTTCCTTTCGTCGACCCTTTTTAATCTGGGGCCTAATAAGATGATGTGAGGAGTCATTATAGAAAATAAGTATTTCAGATTCTTTAATGGAATATTTTGGATCCCCTAACCCCTTTTTCGTCTTCCAATATCGTAGCAATTAATTTCCCCAATTGTCAACGCAAATGCTCTTGAAAGCAAAAAATATCTTTCCTCTGACGTTATTCTCGTACAAACGAAAAGAATGACAACCAGAAGCTGGCTATTATTTTCGAATAGTCCATTATCCACTATTGGGGTTGGAGGGTGGTGGGTGAGGCGTGAGAATTCGTTGAACACCAAAATGAATTGTTTTTTGGTGATTGGTACAAATTGTTTTGTTTTATGCGATGACAACATTAAAGGAGAAATGGACCCGATAAATGTCTCCATTATAAAATATTGGCAGACAAGTGCTAAATTATGTCGTTCTTTTTTTCGACGAATTCTTTTGGATTATTCACTCGTGTTATAGATCAAATGAGGTTTTCGGAATTGATGTCATAAATTATTTAATAAAGAACAAAAAAATGGAATGAAGAATATTGAGACGAAAAGAGAATGGAGAAAAGATACAGATGATAGTCCTGTGGGGACCTGATGAATTTTTTCCTATAGAAAAAATAGTCCTCTGGAAAATAAAATACATCAGGTCCCCTGAGGATTATTTTCAGTCTATGACATGAAAAAATAGTCCTCAAACTATTTTTCCAAGGTCTACAAGAGGCTTGGATTTTTTAAAGAATATTTTTTTCAAGGCCTATAATAGGCGTGGATTTCTTAAAGAATTTTTTTCAAGGCCTAAAAGAGGCGTGGATTTTTTAAAGAATGTTGTTTTCAAGGCCTACAAGAAGCGTGAATTTTTAAAGAATATTTTTTAAGACATGGATTTTTATACCCTTCACCACAGGGTATTATGTCTTTGTGCATAAGATTGTAACAGGCAAAAATAATCGAGATAGACCCATGGTTTCTTTTGAGAATATGAATAGAATCACTTTCTGAATCGATTTATGCATGTCTGGCCATGTTAAATTGTAAACAAAGTACAGGTCGCATTTAAGGTACTGAATTAGGTCCAGAATGATGTGTGCTAAGTTTCTTGAATATCGGTTCAGATTTAGATATAGCTCCCATATATATTTTCGTCCGATTTAAGGTAAATGGTATACCAAAGTTCCTATATATCTTTATATATATATATATATTTTTTTTTAAGTCTAGAACAAAGTGTGCTAAGTTTCGAGAAAATCGGGTCAGATTTATATATAGCTCCCATATATATTTTCGTCCTATTTAATGTAAACTGATTGGCAAAACGTACTGAAATTAGTATTCCTTCGAAAGGGCGACGTCTGTTAGGATACATATGTAGACTTTACTACTGTCCTTACGGTTTTCTCAGGAGAATTTTTTTCTATAAAAAAATAGTCCTCAGTAGACCTGATGAATTTTTTTCTATAGAAAAAAATAGTCCTCAGGAGACCTGATGATTTTTTTTCTATAGAAAATAATAGTCCTCAGGAGACCTGATGATTTTTTTTCCTATAGAAAAAAATAGTCCTCAGGAGACCTGATGAATTTTTTTCTATAGAAAAAAAAAAATAGTCCTCAGGAGAACTGATGATTTTTTTCTATAGAAAAAAAGTCCTCAGGAGACCTGATGAATTTTTTTCTATAGAAAAAAAGTCCTCAGGAGACCTGATGAATTTTTTCTATAGAAAAAAAGTCCTCAGGAGACCTGATGAATTTTTTTCTATAGAAAAAAAAATAGTCCGAATTTATGTAAATGGTGCACCAAGATGATTTTTTTCTATAGGGAAAAAAATATGTCCTCGTGAAAAGGAGACCTGATGCATATATTTTTCGATTTAAGGTAAAAAAAATAGTCCTACAAACTGCAGCAAAAGACCTGATGAATTTTTTTCTGATATGAAAAAAACAGCGTAGGAGACCTGCGGACATTTTTTCATAACGCGACGGAGAACTATCCTCAGGAGACCTGATGAATTTTTTTCTAAAGGTAAAAAAAAGAAAAACGTGAGACCTGATGAATTTTTTGCCAGGATATGAAAAACACATAGCAAAAAATAGTCTTCAGGAGACCTGATGAAGTTTTTTCTATAGAAAAAATAGTCCTCAGGAGACCTGATGAATTTTTTTCTATAGAAAAAATAGTCCTCAGGAGACCTGATGAATTTTTTCTATAGAAAAAAAGTCCTCAGGAGACCTGATGAATTTTTTTTTAAAGAACAAAAGGCCTACAAGAGGGAGACCTGATGAATTTTTTCTATAGCAAAAGGCCTACAGGAGACCTGATGAAGAGGCGTGGATTTTTGACAGAAATTTTCTCAAGGCCTACAAGAGGCGTGGATTTTTTAAAGAACATTTTCTCAAGGCCTACAAGAGGCGTGGATATTTTAGAGAACATTTTCTCAAGGCCTACAAGAGGCGTGGATTTTTTAAAGAACATTTTCTCAAGGCCTACAAGAGGCGTGGATATTTTAGAGAACATTTTCTCAAGGCCTACAAGAGGCGTGGATTTTTTAAAGAACATTTTCTCAAGGCCTACAAGAGGCGTGGATTGTTTAAAGAATATTTTTTTTTTTGGGGACTCAGGCATGGATTTTTTATAAAAATTTTTTCATTTAATTTTTTTCAAGTACCCAAAAAATATGTGTTCTGCCAAGAATTCAATTTATCTTGGTTGAGTGGCCACAGCAAAGAGCTATGGTTTTCATTATTTTCCTCTTCATTTGTTTTGTTCACTTAGTTAAATTTTCATTTCTATTTTCTTAATTTTTTTTGAAAAAATAATTGAATTCCTTGTTAGTGTTGGCGGTTGGTTTGGTTGGTTGCTGGGGGTGCTGCGCCGTTTTTGTGGCATACCGGTGGGCCAAATGACGTTTTCCGCTTTTTCTAGCTGTTGTTCATCTTATTTGTAGTCATTTGCTGAAAAATTTGCAATTTATTTTTAAGCAACATTTTTCTATTTCTGGTTCAGGGTAGTTGTCTCTGTGTGTGTGTGTTTTTTTGTGAGTGCATGTGTGGCTGGGTGTTGTTTCATGGTGTGTGTATGTGTATTTGATTTGGATGTATATGTTTTTTGGCAATTGCTGCCCTTTTTATTTCGACAATTGTACGATAAGCTTCTGACTTTTCATTTCGTTCGTCTGTCTGTCGGTATGAAATTGTTTTTTGGCATCGTTGCAGAGAGGCATTCAATGCACCTCAAACTGCACGAAATGATCAACAAGTGGATTTTTTTCCTGATTTTCTATTTTAATTTTTTTTTTTACAACAAACCAACTATATTTGTAAACAATTATTTTATGCGGGGCAATATATCGAACACGATAAAAAATTTTGATCCGACACATTTTCTAAAGATAATTTATTAAGGCCTTCAAGAGGCTTAAATTTTTTTAAAGAATATTTTCCAATGCCTATCTAGGGCGTGGATTTTTTAAAGAATATTTTTTCAAGGCCTACATAAGGAGTGGATTAAAGAATGTTTTTTCAAGGCCTACATAAAGAATAAAGAATTTTTTTAAATACCTACATGTTCATTAAAGAATATTTTTTTATGGCCTCATGTTCATTAGGACGATTTTTTTCTGTAGAAAAAAAATCATCATTATTTTCATTTGAAAAAAAATCGTCAGGAACCAGGGAACGCTTTTGTTTTTTTTTCTTCCTGAATTAACTTGAGGACATTTGTGCAGAAAAACCCCCTCCTTTATCCTAATGACAGAAAATACCCTCTTTCCTACAGGTATATCCATTCCATTTTACCTCTATTGACACACATTTATTTATATCTTCCCACAATCCCTATAATCTTCCGACAGACAGACCGACAAACAAAAAAAATTAAAAGATTAACAAAAAGAAAATGAAAACAAATCGAAAACAATTTGAATTTCTAATTTTACATGCGAACATCGAAAATACGTTGTATCCACTCACACAACGAATCGACGCACATTCATACATGCATATATCTCGATACTTGTCAAGTACTTCAGCTATACGCATCTTTTAATGCGGCATCAATTTATTTTTAGATGAGTCAAACAAACAGTTCGAACATCCTACCCAATGGCCAACAACAACAAATAGCTGTTCTAACGAAAACGACTACATTATTGCGATGGTGAATGGGTACTTTTTCCCCCTACGTGTTGTTGTTTTTGTATTTTTTAATTTTCATTTTACTCTTATGTCGCGTGAATGACATCGCGTGTCTTTGGCACTCGGCGACACACCGCACACACATTCGACATGTAACAGGTGATTCAAGGGTTTTATGTTTTTCTTTCTAAAATTTGTTTCTCATGATGTGTGTGCAGAGTGGCCACCTTCTGTGAAAAAATACCTCAGGTCCTTGAGAAATACTTCTTCTATTTTTTTATAGGAAAAAATTCCTCTGGTCCTTGAGGACCACTTTTTCTATAGAAAAAAAATCCCCAGGTCATTGAAGACTATTTTTTCTATAGAAAAAATTCATCAGGTCCCCTGAGGACTATTTTTTATAACAAAAAATTCCTCTGGTCCTTGAGGACCACTTTTTCTATAGAAAAAAATTCCCCAGGTCATTGAGGACTATTTTTTTTCTATAGAAAAAAATCATCAGGTCCCCTGAGGACTATCTTTTTCTATAGAAAAAAATCATCAGGTCCCCTGAGGACTACTTTTTTCTAAAGAAGAAAAATCCTCAGGTCCCTGAGACTACTTTTCCCTGAGGCCTACTTTTTTCTATAGAAAAAAATTCATCAGGCCCCCTGAGGAATATTGAGGACTATTTTTTTCTATAGAAAAAAAAAAAATCATTAGGTCCCCTGAGGACTATTTTTATCTACAAAAAAATTCCTCAGGTCCCCATGAGGACTATTTTTTTCTATAGAAAAAAATTCACCCCTGAGGACTATTTTTTTCTATAGAAAAAAATTCACCCCTGAGGACTTTTTTTTTATAGAAAAAATTTTAGGTCCCCTAGACTAAAAAAATTCATCAGGTCCCCTGAGGACTACGCCTTTATAGGCCTTGAAAAAAAATAAATCCACGCCTCTTATAGGCCTTGAAAAAAATTTCTTTAATAAATCCACGCCTCTTATAGGCCTTGAAAAAATTTTCTTTAATAAATCCACGCCTCTTATAGGCCTCGAAAAAAATTTCTTTAATAAATCCACGCCTCTTATAGGCCTTGAAAAAATATTCTTTAATAAATCCACGCCTCTTGTAGGCCTTGAAAAAATATTCATTAATAAATCCACGCCTCTTGTAGGCCTTGAAAAATATTCATTAAAAAATCCACGCCTCTTGTAGGCCTTGAAAAATATTCATTAAAAAATCCACGCCTCTTGTAGGCCTTGAAAAATATTCATTAAAAAATCCACGCCTCTTGTAGGCCTTGAAAAATATTCATTAAAAAATCCACGCCTGGCCCTTGAAAAATATTCATTAAAAAATCCACGCCTCAGTTGGCCCTTGAAAAATATTCTTTAAAAAATCCACGCCTCAGTTGGCCCTTGAAAAATATTCATTAAAAAATCCACGCCTCTTTTAGGCCTTGAAAAATATTCATTAAAAAATCCACGCCTCTTGTAGGCCTTGAAAAAATATTCATTAAAAAATCCACGCCTCTTGTAGGCCTTGAAAAATATTCTTTAAAAAATCCACGCCTCAGTTGGCCCTTGAAAAATATTCTTTAAAAAATCCACGCCTCAGTTGGCCCTTGAAAAATATTCTTTAATAAATCCACGCCTCTTGTAGGCCCTTGAAAAATATTCATTAAAAAATCCACGCCTCTTGTAGGCCTTGAAAAATATTCTTTAAAAAATCCACGCCTCTTGTAGATCTGAGAAAAAATTATTTAAAAAATCCACGCCTCAGTTGGCCCTTGAAAAATATTCTTTAAAAAATCCACGCCTCAGTTGGCCCTTGAAAAATATTCATTAATAAATCCACGCCTCAGTTGGCCCTTGAAAAATATTCATTAATAAATCCACGCCTCAGTAGGCCCTTGAAAAATATTCATTAATAAATCCACGCCTCAGTTGGCCCTTGAAAAATATTCATTAAAAAATCCACGCCTCAGTTGGCCCTTGAAAAATATTCATTAAAAAATCCACGCCTCAGTTGGCCCTTGAAAAATATTCATTAAAAAATCCACGCCTCTGTTGGCCCTTGAAAAATATTCTTTAATAAATCCACGCCTCAGTTGGCCCTTGAAAAATATTCTTTAATAAATCCACGCCTCAGTTGGCCCTTGAAAAATATTCTTTAATAAATCCACGCCTCAGTTGGCCCTTGAAAAATATTCTTTAAAAAATCCACGCCTCAGTTGGCCCTTGAAAAATATTCTTTAAAAAATCCACGCCTCAGTTGGCCCTTGAAAAATATTCATTAAAAAATCCACGCCTCAGTTGGCCCTTGAAAAATATTCTTTAAAAAATCCACGCCTCAGTTGGCCCTTGAAAAATATTCATTAAAAAATCCACGCCTCAGTTGGCCCTTGAAAAATATTCTTTAAAAAATCCACGCCTTGAAAAATATTCATTAAAAAATCCACGCCTCTTGTAGGCCTTGAAAAATATTCATTAAAAAATCCACGCCTCTTGTTGGCCTTGAAAAATATTCATTAAAAAATCCACGCCTCTTGTAGGCCTTGAAAAATATTCTTTAAAAAATCCACACCTCTCGTAGGTCGTTGTAGGCCTTGAAAAATATTCTTTAAAAAATCCACGCCTCTTGTAGGTCGTTGTAGGCCTTGAAAAATATTCTTTAAAAAATCCACACCTCTCGTAGGTCGTTGTAGGCCTTGAAAAATATTCTTTAAAAAATCCACGCCTCTTGATAGCCCGCCCCTTAAAAATATTCTTTAAAAAATCCACGCCTCTTGATAGCCCGCCCCTTAAAAATATTCTTTAAAAAATCCACGCCTCTTGTAGGTCTTGAAAGAATATTCTTTAAAAAATCCACGCCTCTTGTAGGTCCTTGTAGGCCTTGAAAAAATATTCTTTAAAAAATCCACGCCTCTTGTAGGTCCTTGTAGGCCTTGAAAAATATTATTTAAAAAATCCACGCCTCTTGTAGGTAAAATATTCATTAAAAAATCCACGCCTCTTGTAGGCCTTGAAAAATATTCTTTAAAAAATCCACACCTCTCGTAGGTCCTTGTAGGCCTTGAAAAAATATTCTTTAAAAAATCCACGCCTCTTGTAGGCCTTGAAAAATATTCATTAAAAAATCCACGCCTCTTGTAGGCCTTGAAAAATATTCATTAAAAAATCCACGCCTCTTGTAGGCCTTGAAAAATATTCATTAAAAAATCCACGCCTCTTGTAGGTCCTTGTAGGCCTTGAAAAATATTATTTTTTTTAAGTCCCCTCTTCTTATTCTTTGCAATGTGAATTGGCAACCCTGTAACATTTTGTTTTCTTTTTTTGTATGTGTGCGTGTATGTTTGCCTCAATAAGTGTTCCTGTCGTTGTAGATTGCAAGAATGTTGCGTTTGATTTATTTGTAGGTACTATAAAGGAACCGCCCCGCTTTCGTCTTCATAATTTTGATGGAGACCACATGTTTCTGCGTTATTTTTAAAAAATAAGTAATAGAGAAGTTCGGTCGGAACCTAACAAAGAAAAGATCTGAAAATATCAATCAGCGGCAATTAGTTTTCCGTTATGACTTTTAAATTGTTCAAGGAGGTCACTGGGGCATATTTTGTGCTATAGGTGAAGCACCTCAGAGGGAGACTTACCATGACAAGTTCCGACCTCTATAAAAATGTGTACAGCGGTGAAGTAGGTTTTGAAAATAAATTTTATTAACCAATATCGAAAAATAACAAAATAGAATAATGTTTTAATTGTGACCCGACATTCGCATTTTTCCACCACCTCGTCTGACCTTCCGACCACCCTTTTGCTTCCTTGCCAAAGATTTCTTGGGCTTAGAACCCCTTCTTTTCGGTTTACTCCTCAATTCCTTTTTTAATTCACTTTTAGCTGGCACCCAAAATGACCCCGTTATACCGGCACCCGGTTTGACACTCTTCAATTGGCCCTTGGCCAATAAATCTCGAACGTATTTCTTCACATAAGGCATACGCGATTTCATATCCGGCTTTGTTACGAAATATTTCAGGGCCATAAATTTCTGAATACCACGTAAGCTAAGAGTTTTACGTTGTCGTGATAAGGGATCGGGTTGTGGTTCGTCTAATTTGGTTATGGTCTTTAGGGCCTCCATTACCATTGTTTTTGTTGGTATTGTCTTTCGAGTGGGAAGCGGGGCGATTTTTCTTGGCATGGGTTTTTTGGGTGGTGAAATTGGTGGTTCGGAATCCATGGCGGATAGGGAATCCTTAGGGGTAATGGGAACAAATGGTGATTGAATTCGTTCCTCAGCATCATGGTTGTTATCAGGATCCTTAGGAAAGGGATAACAAATCTGGTGTTGGTATGGGATCTCCTTACGGGATTAGAACTTACCATTGTGATATTTTTGGAAAAAATTGAATTTATGAAAATATATTTAGGGAAAAAATCGGTGATAAGGGTTCGGAAGGTTTGTTTGAATTATTTTTTTTCCAAATTAATTTTTAAACATAAAATACAAATACGATATCGATGGAAAAAATATATTTAAAAATAGTACAGTAATATTTTATATAGAAAAAGAAGACAGATTTTTTTCTATAGAAAAACCCCTCAGCATGCCAGAGCAATTTTTTTCTATAGAAACAAGTCAACAGGGACTTTTCGGAATTTTTTTCTATAGAAAAAGAAGTCGACAGGGACCTGTCGGAATTTTTTTCTATAGAAAAAGAAGTCGACAGGGACCTGCCAGATTTTTTTTCTATAGAAAAAGAAGTCGACAGGGACCTGTCGGATTTTTTTTATAGAAAAAGAAGTCGACAGGGACCTGTCGGAATTTTTTTCTATAGAAAAAGAAGTCGACAGGGACCTGTCGGATTTTTTTCTATAGAAAAAGAAGTCGACAGGGACCTGTCGGATTTTTTTCTATAGAAAAAGAACTCGACATGGACCTGTCGGAATTTTTTTCTATAGAAAAAAAGTGGACATGGACCTGTCGGAATTTTTTTCTATAGAAAAAGAAGTCGACAGGGATCTGTCGGAATTTTTTTTTCTGTAGAAAAAGAAGTCGACAGGGACCTGTCGGAATTTTTTTCTATAAAAAAAGAAAAGAAGTCGACAGGGACCTGTCGGAATTTTTTTTTTTTTTTGGAAAAAGAAGTCGACAGGGACCTGTCTGAATTTTTTCTATGGAAAAAGAAGTCGACAGGGACCTGTGGGAATTTTTTTCTGTAGAAAAAGAAGTCGACAGGGACTTGTCAGCATTTTTTTATAAAAAAGAGGTCGACAGGGACCCGTCGGATTTTTTTCTTTTTTTTTTTGTATAGAAAAAGAAGTGGATAGAGACCTGTCGGATTTTTTTCAATAGCAAATAAATCCTCAGGAAGCTGAGGATATTTTTCAATAGAAAAAATAGACATCGGGTCACTCCGAGGGATAATTTTCGAAAGAAAACAAAAATCCGATTAGGAGCTGATGATTAGTTTGTTCTATAAAAAAATAATCCTGAAGGTCCTAAGGATTTTTTATTTTACTTCGAAGTACTTTTCCCTCGGATTTTACATTTCCTTAGAGGATCGTTGCAGAACAAGTGTAGAGGTATCCGATAAATTCGAATTCCTTTTCGGTAGCGGAGGTGGTGATGCTGGACTCATGGCATAATTATTTGGGGCCGAACGCTGTTCCAGGGTATATTCATTTTCACAGGATCTTGGTGTCTCATAGTTTTCATCACGACAAATAAAATCCGAAGAGAATGGATCATCCAAATAGGGCGAATTCGATATCAAGCTGGGCGGCAAATTTTGTACAGACATTTGAAAGGAAGGTGGTGGTGTTTCGGGTGGTATGGCGGGTAGGGGTAGTCTAAGAGGAAATTAATGATTATAAATTTCAATTTTTTTTAATGAAACTTGGACTCACTTGATGGACGATTTCTTCCTTAGGACCTCTTTGCTCAGCGAATCCTTTTTCTCATTATTGATGTAGGTCTTACGCTTCTTCAGCGAATTCTGTTTCATATATTCCGTTTCCGATATGGTTGAAACATAACACGACTTGTCAGGTTTCTTGACAACTAAAACATTTTTCGAACCCTCCAAGAGATCGGGATAGGTTTTAATGCCAAAATAGGCAACCAAGGCCCCCATAATGGTGGAGACCAAAAAGATGAGGCACAACATGCCAATGGTAAATTGTTTATTGTCCTGAGATATCCAAATGTTCTCCTGCCTCTTGAGGGGCACGTGGAGAGGCATACAATTGAATGGGGATATGGCATTTTGATAGGGTGGTACCAAACAAAACGTGTAGGTGGTATTCTCCACCAAGGGGCCCACCATTAGCTGGGGCTGGGCATAACGCATACATTCATAGTCCACAGTGCGACCATTACAGGTTACAAAGTCGGCTTCTTCTTGTTCGCTGAACCACATAATGACCAGATCCCCGGGATCCTTGACCAGTACAATGACGGTGTTGTTTTCTTCGATTAATTCCAAATCGAATTCATGGGAGGGTGGTGGCAATTGGAAAATATCATTGTCATCACCGGCATCCAAATTGCGTTCGAGTACCTCTGCCGAGGCGGTAATTTCCGCCACACTCGACTCTGCCGATTCGGCATTGACACAACGCATTTTAAACAACTTCGTTATTTCCCCGGAATCATCGATATTATCATCCTCGCTGGCATCGAAATCCATTTTCGGGGTACTATCAGTTGTCTTGGGAGTTGTCAGGGGGATCGTGGGCGAAATTTCTATTTCTTCAATGGTAGCTTCGGTGGTTACAAATTTATCACAACCCTGCTCCTCATAGTTCACCTCATCAATGGGTATGCCATAGAGAATCCTAGGGGCCGTACAATAAACATCTTCTATAAATTTATTCCGCTGTTCACGATACAGCGATGCCAGATGTTCCATATCACAATCACAACGCCATTCATTGCGACTGAGGCTAACCATAGCACCGACATTGTTCCGCAATATCGGCTCCACAATCTGTGCCTCCAGTGTGATCAAACGATTCTTGGCTAAATTCAAAAATATCAACCTATTCGTCAAATTCCGAAAGGCATGCTCCTCGATATGTTCCAATTTACAATCGATCATGATCAGATATTTCAAATTCGGTGTGGACTGGAACATTCGTCGTGTCAATGTTCCGCTGATGTTATTATAACTTAAATCCAAATATTCCAGTTTACTCATATAGCCGACATCGAAGAGATTCCGATTGCCACTCATCTCGAGTCGGGCATTCAATTTCAAATGGGTTAGGGTAGTTTGGACCGGTTGAAAGAAGGCCGGTTCCAATTTTTTAATTTTACTATCGATCGTCAGATATCTCAGTTTAAAAAGGCCCAATAGGGCTCCACTTTCCACTGTATCCAGTTCCAAATCGAACCAGGACATTAGAAATACACCCATAAACATAGGCGTATTAAAGGAGTTGCCCTTGATCCGGGTTACATTACTTGACCGTAAGATAATCTCATACACGGAAAGATTAGCCGGCAGCCAGGAATTTGTTAAAATATTATCGGGGAAATTTTGGGATTCCATGAGCAATACATCAATGGAGGGGCAGGAGGTGGTCTGGAAAAGGGAAAGAAAAAACATAACCGATGCTTTCATTAGAATAATAAAATAGCATCAGGGGACCTGAAGAATTTTTTCTATAGAAAAATAATAGCCTCTGGGGACCTGAAGAATTTTTTCTATAGAAAAAGAATAGCCCCAGGGGACCTGACGATTTTTTTTTCTATAGAAAAAGAATAGCCCCAGGGGACCTGACGAATTTTTTTTCTATAGAAAAAGAATAGCCCCAGGGGACCTGACGAATTTTTTTTCTATAGAAAAAGAATAGCCTCAGGGGACCTGACGAATTTTTTTCTATAGAAAAAGAATAGCCTCAGGGGACCTGACTAATTTTTTTCTATAGAAAAATAATAGCCTCAGGGGACCTGACGAATTTTTTTCTATAGAAAAAGAATAGCCTCAGGGGACCTGACGAATTTTTTTCTATAGAAAAAGAATAGCCTCAGGGGACCTGACGAATTTTTTTCTATAGAAAAAGAATAGCCTCAGGGGACCTGACGAATTTTTTTCTATAGAAAAAGAATAGCCTCAGGGGACCTGACGAATTTTTTTCTATAGAAAAAGAATAGCCTCAGGGGACCTGACGAATATTTTTTCTATAGAAAAATAATAGCCTCAGGGGGCCTGACGAATTTTTTTTCTATAGAAAAATAATGGCCTCAGGGGACTGGACGATTTTTTTTCTATAGAAAAGAATAGCCTCAGGGGACCTGACGAATTTTTTCTATAGAAAAAGAATAACCTCAGAGGACCTGACGATTTGTTTTCTATAGAAAAAGAATAGCCTCAGGGGACCTGACGAATTTTTTTTCTATAGAAAAAGAATAGCCTCAGGGGATCTGACGAATTTTTTTCTATAGAAAAAGAATAGCCTCAGGGGGCCTGACGAATTTTTTTCTATAGAAAAAGAATAGCCTCAGGGGGCCTGACGAATTTTTTTCTATAGAAAAAGAATAGCCTCAGGGGACTTTTTTCTTCCACTTACCTTCATGGTCGCAAACAATGAGGTATAAATATGTTTATCATTCGAACAGGCAATCTTACAAAGCTTCTCTTGGCAACCAATTAAATTCGTCGATATTGAACCGAATACATTTTCAATAATCATCCTGTCGAAGAGCAACAAAAAATAAGCCTCATAAATCAGTTCCCCCAATAATTAAAAATAATAGAATCAATAACCTACCGACTGCTGCGTGGTGAATCCAGCCATTCATTATCTTGGTTGACACGCAATAAATTATCTTCCGAATTGTTATCGTCGGAATCATCGTCATCATCATCACCACCACCACTCTCATTGACGACTACAGCCGCATCCTCATGGACAATGGAAACATTGGCAATGGAAATTTCATTACGGGAATCCAAGTCAAATGAGCGGACATTATCATGATTCTGTTGGTGTATGGCCAAATAGAAGACCACAATGATAATACAAAGTCCAACGGTTAGTAATATCCAGGCGCAGGTCTGGATACAAACTTCGCTCATACCGCAGAGAGAGTTTCTAGAAAGAAAAAAAAGAAATAGAGAAGAGAGCCGGAAAATAATACTAACCTATATTTTCCTTATCTCGAACTTGAACTTACTTTTCCGATTCTGTTCCATTTCCCTTCTTTTGGAGCTTCTTGGTATCCGTTTTGGAGGGTTCTGCTGAATTATTTATTGCCAGGAATGTCATGTCTCCAAGACTGATAGGCAACTACTGACTGCCGTGCTCTGTGACACCAGTAATTTTAAGGACATACACTATCGGATTTGTTATCAGATTTAATAACTCTTATCTACACATCGAACAGGTTAGTCTATCTGGGACCTATGTTTGTCTCCCCACCCACCCGGGGACTTTTACCATTTCATGATAGTCTATTATCATTGTTTATCTAATCATTTAAGTTCGATTTGTTGTTTACTGTGGCGTGTGTGATGGCTCTGCCACCTCCACTGATTAGGTAAAAATAAATTTGCATAATTTCCTAAACATCTGAAGAGTAATGTAAATATTTATTTAGGCAGATTTTTCTATCGAAAAAAATCGTCATGTCCCCAAGGACTTATTTTTCAATAGAAAAAAATTCGTCAGGTCCCTGAAGACTCCTTTTTTTCTACGGAAAAACAATGCGTCAGGTCCCTGAGAACTTCTTTTTAAATAGAAAAAAATCCGTCAGGTCCATGATAAATTATTTTTCTATAGAAAAAGCATCAGGTCCATGAGGACTTATTTTTCTATTGAAAAAAAAAATCATGTCCCGGAAGACCACACCTCTCGTAGGCCTCGAAAAAATTTTCTTTAAAAAATCGACGCCTCTTGTAGGCCTTGAAAAAAATATTCTTGAAAAGATCCAAAAATCCCTGAGAACATCTTTTTAAATAGAAAAACATCCGTCAGGTCCATGATAAATTATTTTTCTATAGAAAAAGCATCAGGTCTCTGAGGACTTCTTTTTCAATTGAAAAAATCATCATGACCCTGAAGACTTCTTTTTCAATTGAAAAAATCATCATGTCCCTGAAGACTTCTTTTTCTATTGAAAAAAATCATAATTTCCCTGAAGACCACGCCTCTTGTAGGCCTCGAAAAAATATTCTTTAAAAAATCCACGCCTCTTGTAGGCCTCGAAAAAATATTCTTTAAAAAATCCACGCCTCTTGTAGGCCTCGAAAAAATATTCTTTAAAAAATCCACGCCTCTTGTAGGCCTCGAAAAAATATTCTTTAAAAAATCCACGCCTCTTGTAGGCCTCGAAAAAATATTCTTTAAAAAATCCACGCCTCTTGTAGGCCTCGAAAAAATATTCTTTAAAAAATCCACGCCTCTTGTAGGCCTCGAAAAAATATTCTTTAAAAAATCCACGCCTCTTGTAGGCCTCGAAAAAATATTCTTTAAAAAATCCACGCCTCTTGTAGGCCTTGAAAGACGTCGAACAAATATTATTTAAAAAATCCACGCCTCTTGTAGGCCTCGAAAAAATATTCTTTAAAAAATCCACGCCTCTTGTAGGCCTCGAAAAAATATTCTTTAAAAAATCCACGCCTCTTGTAGGCCTCGAAAAAATATTCTTTAAAAAATCCACGCCTCTTGTAGGCCTCGAAAAAATATTCTTTAAAAAATCCACGCCTCTTGTAGGCCTCGAAAAAATATTCTTTAAAAAATCCACGCCTCTTGTAGGCCTCGAAAAAATATTCTTTAAAAAATCCACGCCTCTTGTAGGCCTCGAAAAAATATTCTTTAAAAAATCCACGCCTCTTGTAGGCCTCGAAAAAATATTCTTTAAAAAATCCACGCCTCTTGTAGGCCTCGAAAAAATATTCTTTAAAAAATCCACGCCTCTTGTAGGCCTCGAAAAAATATTCTTTAAAAAATCCACGCCTCTTGTAGGCCTCGAAAAAATATTCTTTAAAAAATCCACGCCTCTTGTAGGCCTCGAAAAATAAATCCACGCCCCTTGTAGGTTTCGAAAAAATATTCTTTAAAAAATCCACGCCTCTTGTAGGCCTCGAAAAAATATTCTTTAAAAAATCCACGCCTCTTGTAGGCCTCGAAAAAATATTCTTTAAAAAATCCACGCCTCTTGTAGGCCTCGAAAAAATATTCTTTAAAAAATCCACGCCTCTTGTAGGCCTCGAAAAAATATTCTTTAAAAAATCCACGCCTCTTGTAGGCCTCGAAAAAATATTCTTTAAAAAATCCACGCCTCTTGTAGGCCTCGAAAAAATATTCTTTAAAAAATCCACGCCTCTTGTAGGCCTCGAAAAAATATTCTTTAAAAAATCCACGCCTCTTGTAGGCCTCGAAAAAATATTCTTTAAAAAATCCACGCCTCTTGTAGGCCTCGAAAAAATATTCTTTAAATAATCCAAGCCTTCTGTAGGCCTCGAAAAAATATTCTTTAAAAAATCCAGGCCTCTTGTAGGCCTTCAAAAATATTCTTTAAAAAATCCACGTCTCTTATTCTTTACAAAATCAACGCCTCTTATAGGCCCTGAAAAATGATTCTTAAAAAATCCACGCCTTGTGTTGGCCTTGTTGAGGTATTGGCATTGTGTAGGGGTATTCCCTTCAATTATGCTGCGAATTAATTTCGCCAAATAATCAATCGCAACAATTCAATAACAATTGTCCTCGCTATCTCCGCGATAAGATAGAAATTATATTAAACAGATTTAATTTTATTATTTGTCTAACGCTTAATAAGCATAACCGAATGCAGAACATTTCGAATTTTTCTGATTGATTTTGATACGTTTATTGAATCAGTCCGTAACTAGCCAGGATCACAAGCACAAGTCAAGTTTTTTTTTTTGATGAATCGAACATCGCGGTGAATATGTTAATCAAACATGAATCCTTTGATATATCCCAAAGAAGGGAATCGGAAAGAAGGTTCTATGAGCCGGACAAAAAATATCCGTAAGTAGAGGTTTTTTGGAAATTCCGGCAAATTAATTTCTCTCTAAAATCTCCCCAGATATTTGAAATTTTTATTGGTCCCAGCTGTTATTGGATTTATGCTGCTCTGCATTCTAATAAATGTGGACTTTAATGAGAAGCATCATGGTAAGGATGAAGCCCATGACTTTTCACTTCAAATTGAAATGAAAGACAAAAAATTGGAGGCCTCTATCGGCGGAATAACCAACAAAGAACCTGAAAGAGCCGAAGTTCAATCTTCGGAAAAATTCGACATGTTAGCAGAAAAGTTTCCCTCATTTAAGGTGAATAGCCTTATGGTCAGCAACAGTCTGTCAAAACGTAATAAAAATAAAAGACGGAGATCTCAACGCCTTATAACGAAGAAATTACAACACAATACCTTTAACACCGATGCGTTGCCAACTAATAAAAAATCGGATAGAAATATTCAAACACTTACAAAGAAGTCTGTTCTGAATGGCAAAAATTTAATACAAACAACTTTAAAAACTTCAAAACTGCAAATTAACACTCCTAGCAATATAGTTGGCAACGCCACGAACATCAGTTTATCCCCAGGAAATTATCAAAATTTCAAAAACAACAATCCGAATGAGTTTCTTCATGAAAATACAACACACCGATTAACAAGGTTAAATAATGCATCAACAGTGTTGCCAACTACAAAAATACACAATTCAAGTTCGGACTCAATTCAAAGATATGAGAAAAATCATCAACAAAATGGATACATTAATGCATTTCTGAAGAAAACATCCACACGAAATGATGTTTTGGTAAACAACAATATATGGTTGGCAACTCCAAATAAACTTAATCGCATGCAAGCACATAAAATAGAAAATTATAATGAACCCCATTTAGTTTTGAAAGGAAGAGGCGCAAACCATGAGTTGAGAATGACTCCAAATGATAAATGGTTGGCAACTCAAAAACTTAAACCCAATATTCTGGCACAAAAACCAACAACTAACAATGTCATAAGGCCAATGATGCAAAAACTACATTCTTCCAATGATTTGGAGAGGCCAATTATTAACGGGTTGGCAACACTAAACACTAGTTTATCAGCAAAGGAAGTCAGTACTAACGTCACAAGTCTAATATCGCAAAATATTTTACCGGGCAATGATTTAGACACAACCACCAAGATTCAGTTGGCAACTCGGAAGGAAAAAATTGTTATTTCACCCAAAATGTTGCTAAATTCAAGTGACATAAATCAAATTATGAGTCCAAGTGATGTTTACAAGACATCTGATAGTGCAAATCATGAATTAAAGGTCATTACTAAGATGCCGATGGCAACTCTAAAGCAAGAAAGTAAAACTTCTTTACAGAACGAAGTAACTGACAAAGAAAATGTCACTGGAGTAGGTCAGACTTCCCCACAAATTGGCAATAATCATGTTATAAAGGCAACAAATAATGTAGGGTTGGCAACGCCAAATGAAGAAAATGAGACAAATCCACTAAATAAAAGTAATTTAAATGGAATAATTGAAAATTACGCAGGAAATGTAAGTTTAAATGCTTCCTTGAGTAAGGAGTTGGCAACTCCAAATCTGAAAACGTATGTTTTGCTGCATGAAGTCGCAACAAATAATAAATCTGAGACAAATTCACATAATAAAGGTGACAAATTGAAAATTGTTAAAGAAAATGATGATGAAAATTCAAATATGAACAAGTTGGCAACACTAAAAGGAAGAAATATTGTTAAAAATAATGAAAATGATTTAAAATATGATTTTACCGCTACAACTAATGGAGATTTCAATGAAGAGATGTATTTAAAGGCAGTAAAAATGCAGGAGTTGGCAACTCGAATTTTGGAAAGCCCTAACATCGAACAAAATACTAAATCTGAAATTAATTCCCATATTTCTGATGATGGATTGTCGATTACTAATGAAAACATTGATGGAAATTCAAATATGAAAGAGTTGGCAACTCGAAACCACACAAACAGTATTGAAATTAATAACAACATTTCAATTAATGATTTTACCAATAAATCAAACGAAGATTCAAATAAAAATGGACATTTAATGGCAATCAACACACCAGAGTTGGCAACTCACAGTTTGAAATCTCATAAAGATGCACAAAGTAATAACCTAAGAACAAGTTCAATTAGTGATCGAAATGGATTTGAGATTTCTAATGTCGATATTGGTGGAAATTCAAATATGAAAGATTTGGCAACTCGGGAAAAGGAAACACATCTTGTTGGTAATTATAAAAATGCTTCAAATTATGATTTGAACTCTACGCCTAATGCATTTCTCAATGAAAATGAACATTTCAAGGCTATAAGCAAACATGAGTTGGCAACTCATGAATTGGAAAATCATAAAATTGTACAAAAGAATGACTTTAGAGCGACTACGCCTTATGACGCTGGTAATATATTGGAAGTGGCTAAAGATGAAAATGACTTAAATTCATATATAATCAAGTTGGCAACGCGAAATGAGGCAGAATTTATCGAAAATTATAAAAATGTTACACATTATGATTTCGATTCTACATCCGATGCAGATTTCAATGAAAATTATCATTTTAAGGCTATAAACACACATAAGTTGGCAACGCGAATTTTGAGAAATAATGAATTTGTTGAAAATAATAACTCTAGAACAAATGTAGGTTATTATGAAGATGAATTGGAGATTTTTTATGACAATAGGGACGAAAACATGAATGAGTTGGCAACTCCAAATTATGCAAATGTTAATGAAAAGTATAAAAAAGTGCCAAATTATTATTTTAACCTTACATCTAAAGCAAATTTAAATAAATCTGGCCATTTTATAAATATAAAAACATCTGAGTTGGCAACTCCAATTTTGAAAAATCGCCAAAAACGTGAGCTGCTTCAACAAAATGTTATCCAATTACCCTTGGTAAATGCCATACCCTGCAAAGAAGATGTGCCAACTTGTACGCTCTCATGTTCCGGTGGCAGCGTCAATTATTTGGATCAGGATTTGGAATATTTACAAACGGCCTGTACCAATAAAGAGCTGACGTTAATATTGGAAGACTGTACCTTCACCGGTGGAACTATGAAGTCGACATTCTTCTCGGGTTTTTACAAGCTAAAGGAGTTACAAATTAAAAATTGTAATCTGGAAACCATACAGGAGGGAACTTTCAAAAAATCCACTGTGGAAAATTTACTAAAACTGCAGTTAATAAATAATACAATAACAACACTAACTGCGGAGACTTTTGCGGGTCTCAAAGCTTTGACATATTTTGAATTTTCCCAGGAGCTATTGGGCGAGGGAAAGGAATTTCGGGGTACGAAATTTCTTAATACATTTGGCAAGACTCTGCAGTGGGCCCTTGTGCAACAATTAACGAAGGATGAGAAAATTTTGAATCCTCTGGAATGGTGGTCGGGTGGAGATTTCCCACTTCTAACTTATTTGAATTTAAGACACAATAATTTCAGAGATTCGCTGAATGTGGAAACATTCCGAAATTTCGGGGTTTTGGAAGATTTATATTTGGAAAATTGTAATTTAAATGCCTTGGACCTGGCCCCCTTCGGAGTTTTGACCAATTTGATGTTGTTAAATTTAAATTTCAATCATTTGAAATCTTTGGATTTGGGATTTTTACAACATTTCCATGTACGCGATATTGAAGTTGGCCTCCAGGGTAATGAGTGGCAGTGTGATTGTGAACACCGGGAAATTATTGAATATTTACAGGAGCTGGAATCCACCACGACCACAATTCATGTTGAGGATTTAATATGCCATGACCCGAAGGAATATCAAGAGGTTCCAATGATAAGGGTGGAGTTGAAGTGTGTGGAGCAACCATTGGATCCGATTACCACATTGTCAACAACAACAACAACATCAACTTCATCCAAAACCCCTAGTACCACAACTTCTCTACCCTCCACATCAACATCCACCCCGTCGGTTACCCCTCCAATGGACAATGAAACCTTTGTGGAATGTAGGGATGTTCAAAACTCCTATGAGCTATGTTTCTCATTCTACATAGCCAATAAATTATTGGAATTTTCTGTAACTCCCCATACCGCAAATAGTGTGCTGATAACAACCACAAACCATCCCAATCCTCCCCTTCCAGTTCATCTACTTTCGAAATTCCACAGAGGCTCACAATAATACCCTGCAAATTGCCCAAAATCAATGGAAGGTCGATAATTTAGAAATTGGAGGGTCATATCTCTTTTGTGTCCTAAACAATACCAACACCATACCCTCGCCCTATGATTGTCAGGCTGTGAAGCTACAGTTTTCGGAAGAAGGATGGCTATACCATTCCGATTTGCATTGGTTTTCCCTGGTCATGGCTATTGGCTGCCTTGGTAGCTATCTATTGGCTATGTTGTTGGGCTTCGTACTGCTGCGCAAGAAACCACATTGGAATTTGAGCTCCATCGACTATCATGAGTGGACCACAAGAAAGTCTCCGCTGTTGCTGAGGATGTCAAGGTGAGCGGAAAAAAGTCCCCAAATTTTTGCTCTTCAATTTAATTTTTCTCTCTTCCCATTTTTTTAGTCTCTCCATTAACAATGGCACCACATATTTAAATCCCAGCCTGTCTATGGATGATTTTCATGACACGCCCACCCTGTTATACAATTCATTTCACCAACCACCCCAGGAATCGGCTCCCAATCCACCACAACAATATAATGGCCTACATCAGTCACCTGGATATTCGAAGAAAATACCTAATCAAAATATTAATTCGGAATATAATTTAAATTCGAAATTAAATAATGACACGAATATTTACGAAGATATAACTGAGATGGGCAGAAGAAGTTCGGTGAATAATTTTGCTGCCGAGCTATGTAAAACTGAGGTCATAATTAATCCGCAACAAATAGAAGAGGAGCTATATCATGAAATAGATCATTATGAGGTTGTCAATAATTAAAAGTTTAATAAAGTATTTTTTTCAAAAATATATTTTAAAAAAATTAAATATTTTCAATAAAATTTCAATTTTTAAAGAATGATGTTTTTGTGTTAAAAATAAGAGTTTCATTGTGCATAGTAAAAAAAATGGCGCCCAACGTGGGTCTTCATAATCATTTCAGCATTGTTCACAGAAAATACATAATAATAGACAAATATTTTTTACATGGGTCTTTTGATCTCAGAACAGTCTACATGTTCTGTAGAATAGCTTCTGATTATCTTCTAAAGTTGGCGACCAACGTGATACAGACAATGGCGCCCAACGTGAATCTTCTTAATCAAAAACCATTGATTAAAAAATCATTTTTTTTAATTTTTTCAAGAGCCAGATTTTTTAAAATTTTATTTTTTATTTTCTTTCTGTACTTTCTTTTTACATTTGCAACTCTTCATAGTAATTCATGTTCAAATTTAAATATTGTTCTTTAAAAAAATTCGAAGATCTCGAGGCTGGATCCAGGGATACCCTCAAATAGGACTGGACTTCGGCCAATGAAATTCCCGTGGAAGGTTGTAGAGCCACACTACAACAAGAAAAAGAAAATTAAAAAAATTAATTTGAAAAACAAAATCCAAAAACTTACTCTCCTCCTTCCATCGACTGCTCAGACTGGGCCTGTATCATTTGCTGCCTTTGCCGCTTAGCCCGACGATGATTTTTCAAACGCAACACGGCAAAACTAATAATCAGACCAAAAAATATAAAAAGGCAAATACCCAATCCGACCAACGACAATATCCAACCCTTATCATCTTCCCACACCCAGGCTTCGATGACGCAGTCATCCGGTGTGGGGACATAATAACTTTTACAATCGAATGGTGATACTTTGTTGCTGAATTTTGAGATGAGACAAAAAACATAGACCGATCCAGGACTCAAATCATTGATTAGTAGGCTATAGTCGAATATGTGGGAACCCAATGTCCGGCCCCTGCCTCCCCCGCCTAGCCAGTGTAGATCTTGTGTGTATTTGGTAAAATGTATAATATCGAAAATCAGCGAACTGTGTGGTACGTGTATGCGAACACTGGTCGATGAGAGGGGCGTTATTGTAAAGGGACTTTGGGAGGGATATAGGGCCAAATAGAAATTCCAATGTCCATTGTAAAAATTGCGACAACAAATTTGGACAATGGAGGAAGGAGGTGAGGTTGGCAGTGGTGTCGTAGTGGTGGTCTTAATTCCTGCTGTAGTTGTTACTTCATCTCTGGGGGTTGTTGTATCCTCCATGCCAGGTAATGTTGTAGTCATTATTGGAATAGTTGTTGTTGTTGTTTGCTCTTCCGTTATAAAAATTGTGGTAGTTTCTATGCAGGGTAGGATCGTTGTTGTGGTCTGTACTTCTATTGTTGTGGGTTGCCCTTCTGGATAGGTTGTGGTAGTCGTAATGACTTCGCTAGTGGTCTCTTCATCAGATTCTGTTCCATAGGTAGTTAAATTTGTATCCTCCGAAGTTGTTGTAATACTTTCTTCGGTTGTCAGGACAGCTGTAGAGGAGCTGGCTAAATCTGTGGTGGTGGTGGTCTCTTCTTTACATAACAATTTCACCGTGAAAATTCCTTCACCCTTTAAATAAGCCGGCGAATAACATTTGGTATTCTCCTTATCCACAATTTTGGTGTAAAAACTTCCCTGCAGTAATTCCAAAAATTGATAGTTCTCACAACTACAATCCCAGTTGTTGTGGGCCAGATTCAAATTTGTAACATCCCTTAGCTTTGTCAGCAACTCAACATCCAATCGCCTCAATTGATTACGACTTAAATCCAAATAATGCAAGGTATCCAACATCCGATCAAATGTATGCAAGGGCACATAACTCAAACTGCAATTGGCCAAATTGAGAGACTCCACTGGACCCAAATTTTCAAAACTCTTTGCTGTCAAGATGTCACGAAAATAATTTTCACTAAAATCCACCGAACGTAATTTTTTCATCACACTCCCACCTAACCAATCCTTAGGATCAAAAGTTTCACTACCTTTGCTTTGATGACATATCTTTAAAATCTCCAAAGTTCCACTTACCGGTGCCAAACAATTATTTCCATAAAATGACGAACCATACCAATTTCGATTACTAATATTTAGCACCTCCAAAGCTTGTAGACCCTCGAAACTCCATTCTTGTAATCTCGTAAATTGACTATTCAGTAGATGCAGACTTTTCAGATTTCGTACGGAATTTTTTTCAAATGCCCCCTCTTCAATAGATGACAATTCACAATTGTCTATCAGGAGCACCTTCAACTGGAAATTTCCTTCCAGAAAATTGGATTTCATTGTATTCGCCGGAAAACTACAATTGTAGAGAAATAATTCCACATCTGTACCACATGATTTATACATGGGTTCTAGTGCCTGATATAAATTATTCACATTGCCACCATAACAGGTCAGACGACAATTTGCGGGAATACACGTCAGGCCACGTGCAGACGGTAGTTGTCTGAAAATGAAAAAAATAACAATAACAACAATCATCATAATAATTTAGTCATAGATTACAAATTATTCTGTTATCTTTTGGGTATCATAAATTACAAAAAAGTAAGTTAATATTTATTTATGAAAATTACCAAATAAAAAAATGGCGCCCAACGTGGGGCAACTTCAAACGAAAACTAAAGAAATAACCACACCTTTATATATTTTGTATATAGAGATTAAATTCTAGAGCTCCTCTATATATAGAGTAGCTTCAACATATATTTCAGAGCTGGCGCCCAACGTGGGGCTTCTTATAACAAACAAGAAATTGTATTAACCTAGAAAATGAAAATTAATTACGAATTTATATTATTCAATTGTCAAAAATGAGACTTTAAA
This sequence comes from Musca vetustissima, assembly GCF_032173495.1. Classification (NCBI taxonomy): domain Eukaryota; kingdom Metazoa; phylum Arthropoda; class Insecta; order Diptera; family Muscidae; genus Musca; species Musca vetustissima. The sequence continues at coordinate 47,230 of NW_026873324.1, forward strand.
AAATGGCGCCCAACATCAGCTAAAAAAATATTTTTAAATTCTAATATTAAAACAATTAAAAATGGAACATGGGATTTTCAAGAAGAAATCTTTAAAAATAGCCCAAAAAATATAGCATCACAATGGCGCCCAACGTTGGTTTTTTCCTAAGGAATAACGAATAATAATTTTTGGATATTTCATAAATAATAACCTTAAAAAGAAACAAAAAAATAAAACTTAAAAATGTGGCGCCCAACGTGACGCTTCATCTACACTGTATAGCCTTAGGGTATTACATATACTTCGGATGGTTTTTATAGCAAGCTACAATTTTTTTAAATTCTATTATGCATAACCTTAACAATTACCAAACAAAATAATAATACTTGAAAAAATGGCGCCCAACGTTTCTTCTCGGTATGTTACATAAATAGCGATTTTTCTATGGGATGTACAGTCTCTTCGAAGAGCGTCTACAAATTTTTTTATACCCTTCACCACACTGTGGTACAGGGTATTATTTCGTTGTGCATATGTTTGTAACAGGCAAAAGGACTCTACATAGACCCATGGTTCCTTTTGAGAATATGCATAGAATCACTTTCTAAGTTTATTTATGCATGTCCGTCCGTCTGTCCATGTTAAACAAAGTACAGGTTGCATTTATGTTTCGAATTGGATGAAATTTGACACAGGTCATTTGTTTGGCCCAAGGACGAACTCTATTGAAATTGGGACAAATCGGTTCATATTTAGATATAGCTCCCATATATATTTTATTCCGATTTAAGGTAAATGGTGTACCAAAGTCCCTATATATCTTACGATTTGCACGAAATTTAGCACAACGTAATGAATAATGTCTGGAATGATGTGTGCAAAGTTTCGTGAAAGTCGGTTCAGATTTAGATATAGCTCCCATATATATCTTCGTCCGATTTAAGGTAAATTGTGTACCAAAGTCCCTATGTATCTTTGCTTTCGATTTGCACGAAATTTGGCATAGCGTACTAAATTAAGTTTAGAATGATGTTTGCAAAGCTTCGTGACGATCGGTTCAGATTTAGATATAGCTCCCATATATATTTTCGTCCGATTTAAGGTAAATGGTGTATCAAAGTCCCTATATATCTTTCGATTTGCACGAAATTTGGCACAGCGTAATAAATAAGGTCCAGAATGATATATGCCAAGTTTTGTAAAAATCTGTTCAGATTTAGATATAGCTGCCATATATATTTTCGTCCGATTTAAGGTAAATGGTGTACCAAAGTCCCTATATATCTTTCGATTTCCACGAAATTTGGCACAGCGTAATAAATAAGGTCCAGAATGATATATGCCAAGTTTTGTAAAAATCTGTTCAGATTTAGATATAGCACCCATATATAGCTTCGTCCGATTTAAGGTAAATTGTGTACCAAAGTCCCTATATATCTTTCGATTTGCACGAAATTTGGCATAGCGTACTGAATTATATCTAGAATGATGAGTGCAAAGTTTTGTGAAAATCGGTTCTGATTTAGATATAGCTACCATATATATCTTCTTCCGATTTAAGGTAATTGGTGCAAGAATCGGTTCAGATATAGAATAGCTTCCATTTCGACTTATTCATGTTAATTGTACACCAAATAATCAATGGGTGTCCGATTAAGATTAAATTTTAAAGAGTGCAGCATACCGAATAGCGTGTGTCAAGTTTGCCTTAAATCGATTTACAAAATTTTGCATAGGTTGCGGAATGACATGTGAGGGATTGGTGTTAGTCGGTTTAGATATAGATAAAAATCACATATTTAAGTTCGTTCAATTTCATGTCAAAGTTCCTTCAAAAAGGCGACGTCTTTTAGGGTACATATGTACAATATACCCAAAGTGGTGAAGGGTATCATATAGTCGGCTCCGTCCGACTTTACTACTTTCCTTACTGGTTTTATTAATGGCGCCCAACATGTTTCCTCTTCATTAATTTTGCCTTAGATAATACAAGCAACACGTTTTACATCGAAAAGTTTGTACTGATTCCCTAAGTATGGAACAACTTTCCAAGGTCTTCTAATGGTGGCGCCCAATGTGAAACTTTTTAAGCATGTTGGCCTTACGTCCCCATAAAGGCAATTTATATGCGCCCAATATTTTATAATAAATCGCATAAAAAATGTGGTTATGGGAAATGGCGCCCAATATGTGATCTTCCTAATTATATATATATATATACATATGGAGTATGGGGTATATAGATTAAGGAACATCAATACGTTCTCTACATGTATAAAAGACCGTCTAAAGTTTTTTTTTTAATTGGCGCCCAACGTGGGTTTCATCGACGGATCCTATGAACATATGAGAAGTTTCTGGAGGTTGCGGACATTTTTTCAAGGTCATTAAGAGGCTTAAATGTTTTAAGGAATTTTTTCAGGGTCAATAAAAGTTGTGGACTTTCTAAAGAATATATTTTTAAGGCCTTGGATTCGTGGAATTTTAAAAAAATATTTTTTTCAAGGCCTATAAGATACATGGATTTTTAAAGAATATTTTATTCAAGGCCTTTACAAGGCGTGGATTTTATTTAAATAATATTTTTGTCAAGGTCTATAAGAGGCATGGACTTATAAAGAATATTTTTCAAGGCCTATACAAGGCGTGGATTTTTAAAGAATATTTTTTTTCAATGCCTTTACAAGGCATCGATTTTTAAAGAATACTTTTTCAAGGCCTTTACAAGGCGTGGGTTTTTAAAGAATATTTTTTCAATGCCTATCGGACGACCAGCACAAAAAACATTTTGTTTAGACATTTTTTATAAATATTTTTGACTGTCCTTTAAGACTCGTTTTATTTATTAATTTTAATTGTTATCCAGCACACCTCCAAGAGCCGATTTTTTTTTTTTGAAAAATATTTTTCAAAGCCCTTATAATTCTTTCCAGTTTTTTCCTAAAATAGAAATTCGAATACATACCTGATTCGTTTGGCCACCGACGATATATTATCAATATTGACTGTATTATCCTTTAACATCAACGAAGTTTGGTTATAGGCCGTTCCCGTAAAATCCACATTTGATAAGACCAGCAATAAAATAAAACCAATTAGCAGCGGGATGACCACAAATTTACACCAACTATGAAGTAAGATTTCGTCATTAATAAAACAAAGAACACATTTTTTATTTCCAATATATCTCTCCTACCGAAATTTCTTGGGCTGATATAATTTCTCCTGGGCCTTGGTTGTATTATCCTCTTGTCTCAAGACAAAGGTTTTTCTCTTCGCCATTTTTGATTTTCAAAACTTCAAATTTCCCAAAAAAAATATTTGCACTGATCCTTATGCCACCGAATTTCACCCGCAACTAACAGAAACTTGCCCTGCCTGGACTGGAGTGATTGGATTCCATCACCATCATCCCTGTGTAGTGTTTTTGTTGTTGATTCGATTAGCTTATCTTTATTACGGCAATTATGATTTATAACTGATTTTAATTGATAAATTAGATTTACGCTTATCAAATGTTTCAATGTATCGGAATTTAGGGGTTAGCAGGTGAAGAGGGCAGAACTTGATCTAAGTGTAAAGCTGTGTTTCATTTTTGTTTTCGTTTTGTTGTACCTATTTTTAGTTGGATGAATAATTTTTTTTTCTATTTAATAGATTCTACTACTGATAATGAAAGTAAATTTTTTGACCTCCATGAAGGCAATGAAAGTTAAAAAAAAATAATGGCGCCCAACGAGGGGCAGCATTATGGACATTTAAAGAATATTCAAGGTTTAAAGAGGCGTGGATATTTATTGAAGAGTCTATAGAAGGCGTGGAGTTTTTAAAGGATATATTTCAAGGGTCTATAGAAGGCGTGGCTTTTTTAAAGAATATTTTTTCAAGTGTCTATAGAAGGCGTGGATTTTTTAAAGAATATTTTTTCAAGGGTCCATAGAAGGCGTGGATTTTTTAAAGAATATTTTTTCAAGGGTCTATAGAAGGCGTGGATTTTTTAAAGAATATATTTTCAAGGGTCTATAGAAGGCGTGGATTTTTTAAAGAATATTTTTCCAAGGTTCACAACAAGGCGTGGATTTTTTAAAGAATATTTTTTCAAGGGTCTATAGAAGGCGTGGATTTTTTAAAGAATATTTTTTCAAGGGTCTAAAGAAGGCGTGGATTTTTTAAAGAATATTTTTTCAAGGGTCTATAGAAGGCGTGGATTTTTTAAAGAATATTTTTTCAAGTCCTGCCAGAGGTCCATAGAAGGCGTGGATTTTTTAAAGAATATTTTTTCAAAGGTCTATAGAAGGCGTGGATTTTTTAAAGAATATTTTTTCAAAGGTCTATAGAAGGCGTGGATTTTTTAAAGAATATTTTTTCAAAGGTCTATAGAAGGCGTGGATTTTTTAAAGAATATTTTTTCAAGGGTCCATAGAAGGCGTGGATTTTTTAAAGAATATTTTTTCAAGGGTCCATAGAAGGCGTGGATTTTTTAAAGAATATTTTTTCAAGGGTCTATAGAAGGCGTGGATTCCTTAAAGAATATTTTTTCAAGGGTCTATAGAAGTCGTGGATTTTTTAAAGAATATTTTTTCAAGAGCCTATAGAAGGCGTGGATTTTTTAAAGAATATTTTTTCAAGAGCCTATAGAAGGCGTGGATTTTTTAAAGAATATTTTTTCAAGAGCCTATAGAAGGCGTGAATTTTTTAAAGAATATTTTTTCAAAAGCCTATAGAAGGCGTGGATTTTTTAAAGAATATTTTTTCAAGAGCCTATAGAAGGCGTGGATTTTTTAAAGAATATTTTTTCAAGAGCCTATAGAAGGCGTGGATTTTTTAAAGAATATTTTTTCAAGAGCCTATAGAAGGCGTGGATTTTTTGAAGAATATTTTTTCAAGAGCCTATAGAAGGCGTGGATTTTTTAAAGAATATTTTTTCAAGAGCCTATAGAAGGCGTGGATTTTTTAAAGAATATTTTTTCAAGAGCCTATAGAAGGCGTGGATTTTTTCAAGAATATTTTTTCAAGAGACTATAGAAGGCGTGGATTTTTTAAAGAATATTTTTTCAAGAGCCTATAGAAGGCGTGGATTTTTTAAAGAATATTTTTTCAAGAGCCTATAGAAGGCGTGATTTTTTTTAAATATATATATTTTTAAAGTTTAGAATTTTTTGCAAAAAATCTTTATTGGTCTTTACATTAAATGGGAAAAAATATTTTACATAAAATTGATATTTCAATGTATTTAATCCTCCTCTCTCCCTACCCTCCATGGCACTTCACACACGCCCATCACACCTGACTGTCCAACATATAAATGACACCAATATCTCGATTGGCACTCTCTTCCAGGCGCCTTTGCTCCTTCGGTACTGCCGGCAGCGGATCATTGGAGACCCGTTTCGTACGATATGGTATTTCGGCATAATTTACCAAATCTGCTGAACTGGAAACGGTACTATTTAGAGGTGTTAAATAGCACGATTCCAAATCGTAAGTGTCATTCGTCTTCGGCTGATGAAGATTTGCTGACGACTGCATTTCCACCTGAGAATCAGCGTTGGCATCATTATTAACCAAGGTTAGGGTTGACGAAAGCGAGGAAGAAGTATTGCTATCGAAGCTGCGACTTTGTGTAGGTGAGGCGGTTATCTGAGAATAGGCTGGTATTACCTCATACAGATTCGTATTCATATAGCTTTGATAGCTGGCCACGCTATCGGTGGATTTGCGACGCTTGATGACAATGGGTTTGGAGCTGTGTGGGAAGAGAGAAAATGTAAAATTTTTTTGAATATAAAAAATGATCTTCAGAACCCACCTCTTTCTGGCCAGGGCATTTTCTTTCTCCTTCATAACTTTTATGGACTTGGCCCGGGGCATTACCACAATCTCATCACTGTGCGAACCCACGGTGGTTACCCTTTTGCTACCCTTCAATAGAATCGGTTTCCTCTTGAGCAGCAAATAAATCATCAGAATCCCAGCAAAGGAGAACATGACAATACCAAAAACGACCAACGAAAGTCCAGTCACCTTCATGTCTCGGGTCAACCAGGCACTACTCTGGATCGATAGATTACCGCTAACATGTATGGACTTACAATTGAAGGGAGATATCATCAATTGATCTTTAATGATCATACAAAAGGTATAGGCCACATTGGGTACCAATTCGGTGACCGTGTTCGTATAGGTTATCGAATGGTAGCAGCCCAGTCCATATTCATTGTAATTGATTTCCATTTTATAAAATTGGGTGGTGGCTTTGCTGAACCAAATTAGGCCAATGGTTTCGTTGTAGGCTTCCAGGGATGCCGAGGAGGAGGAGGAGGTGGACGAAGATAAACTATCTGATGAAGATTCCGATGATGAGGAGTTGGGATCTGAATTTTCTTCAATTTTTTCCACAACCACATCTACACTTAGGTGGTCCCTGGGTACCAACTCAAACTGCACAATGGGAACCTTCAAAGGCTGATTCGTATAATTCTCCTTAGATTTATCAGCCTCTGGGATCCAACATTTCAATTCCACTACAATAGGGAAAGACGGTAGCAGAGGTACTTGATTTATAATGTCCGGCAATTCCTCCGCTACCAAGGTGGTCGTGGTGGAGGTCGTAGTTGAAATTACCACATCTCTCTCCCCATCACCCTGTTCCTCCTCCTTTTCAATGGCCAGCGTTGAATCGTTATTCTCCACCTCCAATATCTTTGTAGTCTCCGTTTCAAACTCTTCACAAATCCGATCATCAAATAGCGACCAATGCTCATACGATTCTGGTTCGGAACATGTCAACTTCGTAGTTTGATAAATAAAAATCTCTTTCATTTCCCGCTGCAAATCACACGAACATTCCCACGGATTACCATGGGCATAGACTTTCAATTCCCTCGGAATTTCATGCCAACCGAAAATCGTATGCGTCAGGGTCTTCAACTTATTGTGCGACAAATCCAAATATTCCAAAGTGTCCACAACATCCGCAAACGCATAGGGTGGTAAATATTCCAAATTCGAGTGGGACAAATCAATATGCTCGACCATCGATACCTTGCTGAATACCTTATCCGTAAAATGGTCCCTAAAGTTATTGTAACTAAAATCCACATAAATCAAATTATTCAATAAATTTGAACTTCCGGTGATGTTGCGAACACACGACAGGCCCACTTGCATGGTCAAATGTTTAATTTGATACTTGACATAATCCAAAAAATCTCCATTGACCGCGCGCAAGGGATTCTCCTTTTGGATTATCGAGAGGAGTTGAAAATCCCGACTGATATCCTCAAAGAAATCTTTACGCAATTCTCGTAATTTCAAATCTTCGAAGTAGATTTTTTGAAATATCCCCCCGGCAAAGGTACCCGCAGCCACGTCACTGACATTCGATGATGCCACATATAATGCCTCCACCTTATCCGTATAAGTACCCAGGAAGCCATGGTATAAGCGGTTATCCGTAAATTTGTAGTTATACAAACGTAACTCCTCAATGACATCGCAGGGTTGGTCCTGGGAGAGAAGAAGGAGAGAGTTTTAATGTTGGAGAATAAAAAAAAATAAAAATCGAATTTCGAAACTTACATTTTTCTTGACCACAATATCAATGTCCTGATCGATTTCCGATGATTGGCCATTAAAGCAAACGAATTTACAGACCATCTGGACACAATTGGGAGGTACAGCCGAAATGGTGATGTTCAGGAAGGGGCTACAAAGAATAAAAGAACAAAATAATTAGATACTTTAATATTTAAAGAATAATTTTTCAAGCCCAGACAGAGGCGTGGATTTTTTAATGAATATTTTTATCAAGGTCTATAAAAAGCGTGGATTTTTTAAAACATAATTTTTCGAGGCTTTATAGAGAATATTTTTCAAGGCTATTCTTTAAAAATCGTTGCTTTTTATAGACCTTGAAAATATATTCTATAAAAAGTCCACGCCTTTTACAGGCCTTGAAAAAATATTTTATTAAAAGTCCACGCCTTTTAGTGGCCTTGAAAAAATATTCTATAAAAAGTCCACGCCTTTTAGTGGCCTTGAAAAAATATCCTTTAAAAAATCCACGCCTCTTAGAAGCCTTGAAAAGATATTCTATAAAAAGTCCACGCCTTTTACAGGCCTTGAAAAAATATTTTATTAAAAGTCCACGCCTTTTAGTGGCCTTGAAAAAATATTCCATAAAAAGTCCACGCCTTTTAGTGGCCTTGAAAAAATATTCTATAAAAAGTCCACGCCTTTTAGTGGCCTTGAAAAAATATCCTTTAAAAAATCCACGCCTCTTAGAAGCCTTGAAAAGATATTCTATAAAAAGTCCACGCCTTTTAGTGGCCTTGAAAAAATATCCTTTAAAAAATCCACGCCTCTTAGAAGCCTTGAAAAATATCCTTTAAAAAATCCACGCCTCTTAGAAGCCTTGAAAAAATATCCTTTAAAAAATCCACGCCTCTTAGAAGCCTTGAAAAGATATTCTATAAAAAGTCCACGCCTTTTAGTGGCCTTGAAAAAATATCCTTTAAAAAATCCACGCCTCTTAGAAGCCTTGAAAAAATATCCTTTAAAAAATCCACGCCTCTTAGAAGCCTTGAAAAAATCCACGCCTCTTAGAGGCCTTAAAAAAATATCCTTTAAAAACTCCACGCCTCTTATAGGCCTTAAAAAAATATCCTTAAAAAAATCCACGCCTATTATAGGCCTTAAAAAAATATCCTTAAAAAAATCCACGCCTCTTAGAGGCCTTAAAAAAATGTCCTTAAAAAATCCACGCCTCTTAGAGGCCTTGAAAATATATTCTTTAAAAAATCCACGCCTCTTAGGGGTCTTGAAAAGATATTCTTTAAATAATCCACGCCTCTTAGAGGCCTTAAAAAGACATTCTTTAAAAAAATCCACGCCTCTTAGAGGCCTTGTAAATACATTGTTTAAAAAATCCACGCCTCTTAGAGGCCTTGAAAAGACATTCTTTAAAAAAATCCACGCCTCTTAGAGGCCTTGAAAAGATATTGTTTAAAAAATCCACGCCTCTTAGAGGCCTTGAAAAGATATTCTTTAAAAAATCCACGCCACTTAGAGGCCTTCAAAAAATATTTATAAACCAGTAATGAAAGTAGTAAAGTCGGACGGGGCCGACTATGTGATACCCTTCACCACTTTGGGTATATTCAACAGATGAATCCTAATATATGGGGGCTATATCTAACTTCGGACAAACTTCGGATCTTTAGTGCACAATTTACATAAAATCGGAAGAAAATATATATAGGAGCTATATCTAAATCTGAACCGATTTTCACGAAACTTAACACACATCATTCTAGACCTAAATCATTAGGCTGTGCAAAATTTCGTGCAAATCGAAAGATATATGTGGACTTTGGTGCACAACTTACATTAAATCGGATGAAAATATATATGGGAGCTATATCTAAATCTGGACCGATATTCAGGAAACTTAACACATTTCATTCTAGACCTAATTCATTACGCTATGCCCACTTTCGTGCAAATCGAAAGATATAGAATTACATTGGTGCACCATTTACATTAAATCCGACGAAAATATATATGGGAGCTATATTTAAATCTGAACCGATTTTCACGAAACTTAGCACACGTCATTCTAGACACGCTATGCCAAATTTCATCTAAATTGAAAGATGTATAGGAACTTTCGTACACCATTTACCTTAAATCGGACCAAAATATATAATAGACCTAATTTATTACGCTGTGCAAAATTTCATCCAAATTGAAAGATATATAGAAACTTTGGTACACCATTTACATTAAATCGGCCGAAAATATACATGGGAGCTATATCTAAATCTGAACCGATGTTCAGGAAACTTAACACACATCATTCTAGACCTAAATCATTAGGCTGTGCAAAATTTCGTTCAAATCGAAAGATATATAGGGACTTTGGTGCACCATTTACCTTAAATCGGACGAAAATATATATGGGAGCTATATATAAATCTGTACCGATTTTCACGAAACTTAACACACAACATTCTAGACCTAATTCATTACGCTGTACCAAATTACTTGCAAATCGAAAGATATGGGACTTTGGTATACCATTTACCTTAAATCGAACCAAAACATATATAGGAACTATATCTAAATCTGAACCGATTTCCGGGAAACTTGACACACAGCATTGTAGACCTAAATCATTAGGCTTTGCAAAATTTCGTGCAAATCGAAAGATATATAGGGACGTTGATATACCATTTACATTACATCGGCTGAAAATATATATGTGAGCTATATCTAAATCTGAGCCGATTTTTTCCCAGTTTCTATAGGGTTCTTCCTTGGGCGAAATAAGTGACATATGCCAATTGTCGTATTTCATAAATGCGACCTGTACTTTGTTTATAATTTAACATGGACAGACGGACGGACATGCATAAATCGACTCAGAAAGTGATTCTATGCATATTCTCAAATGGAACCATGTGTCTATCTCGTTTCCTTTTGCCTGTTACATACATATGCACAAAGACATAATACCCTGTACTACAGAGTGGTGGTAACTATTGTGTTGATTTTGTAGAGGTCTCTTAATTTATTTTTTTTCCGTAAATTGTCTGAGTTTTATGATAGAGAAACATGCTAGCAATAAAACCTGTAACTATTGTGTTCAATATAATCCCACCTATAAAATGTCTATACAGCTATCATTTATTTACATGGGATTACGTATGGTAGACATATTGGCTCCCCAGCTGCAATGGCGACAGGAAATCATTTTTCTTTCGCATGTTCCCACTATTTTCAATTATTTACATACAAAACTAGGCCGAGCAGATTAGTGAGAACGTTTATACATATATTATTCTTCTTCAGAAATTAATTTTTTTTAATAAAAATGTGTTTTTTGGCTTTATGTCAACGAAAAAAAAAATCAATTTCAAATGTTTTTAAGACCTATGGAAGTCTTTGGAAATTTTTTCTTCTATACTCACGTCACTTGAAGTTGGTTATCCATTATTTTGACTACATTTTTCATGAGCTCTAAATTTGCAGCTGATTTGGTAATATCCAATGACCAGGAATTATTGAAAATACCAAAAATATGGAAGCACACAGCACATAAAATAAAATGCTTTGAAAGCATTTTATTGGTGGTCAACTTTAAAATAACTATTTTTTTGTTGTAATATAATTTTCCAAAAATTATTTTCTTTTTAAATCCTTTTAATTTTTTACAATATATTTTCTATAAAAATTTAATTCTCGACAAATCATTAGCTTTTTCTCTTTTCGGAAAACGTATCTGCGAATTATTATCTTTATATAAAATTAGAAATTTCTTTTGTGTGTGTCTACATTTGCCTAAGCGTTTGTGGAACCGTACCGTACCGTTTATTAATATTGCGTTCTATAGACTAATGTAAGCGATTTCGTGAATTTTTGCAAGGACTTCAAGCGAACCTGTTTAGTTTCGAAGTTTTCGTTTTTTTTATCAGCTTGCAGCTGTCTTCTTATCAATTCTCATTAGTTGATGTTATCGATTTCTAATGATATTTATTATTACACACAAACACACGCACTTGGCGGATGCATGAACATCTATCACATATTTTTTCCAGCCGAGCCAGTATTGAATGAAAGTGAAATTGGGGGTTGTCTTTGTCGGTCGATAGGTTGATTGTTCGTTCGCTCGCTCATCCTCCATTGTGAGAACTAGTCCAGCTGGGCTGTGTGAAATATTTTGTTTACATTTTTTCGGGATTTGTATACTTGCACCAGAACAAAAAAAAAATAAACGATGAGCATGATTATTATTGTTACTGGTAGCTGGGGTTATTTCAATACATTTTTTTATTATTATCACCTACCTATATTTTCCAAAAAGAGGAAATAATCCCAAGATTATTTTTCGGTGCTTAATAATTAATAAAATTTAAAAAAAAAAATTAATTTTACACAAATAATTTACTAATTTGTGTTTTTTTCTATTTTTTTTTTTATAGAAAATATTGAAATTTGTTTACGATTTTCCGAACTGGGTATACATCCCTTTCTTTATTTTTTTACTATTGCTGCTATTCACCTCATTAGGTACTAAACTAATAATTGAAAAAAAAAATGCTACAACATTTATAATTAGAATAGTAATATTCGGAGGAAAGAAACTATTGCAATCAGATCCACACACACGTACATACATACGATATAGCACATTGAGTGGTAAATGATGAAAGATGTGCTCATGGGTGCGTATACGAATTAATATTACTCATACGGTTGCCAGGGATGGACAATCAAGCACTTTAAAAAATCCACGCCTAAAGAAGAGTTAAAAAAATAGTCTTTAAAAATCAATCTTTAAAAAATCCACGCATAAAGACTTACTTACTTAGCTGGCTTGTGACAGAACTTTCGTTCCATAAGCCGAGTTTGAAAAAGATTTCCAGGCGCATCGGTCTTTTGTGCAGTTGTTCCAATTTGAAAGACCATGTTCGGCAATGGTATCTTCCACTTGATCTTTCTATCTTATTCATGGCCTTTCCCTTCTGCGTGAACCTTCAGCTGGTTCGCTTTTATATGCCTTCTGGGCTGGGACATCTTCATCCATTCTCACAACATGACCTAGGCAAAGTAGTCGCTGCAGCTCAATACGTCTAACAATGTCGATGTCCGAGAATAGCTGGTACAACTCATAGTTTATTCGACGGCGATATTCACCGTCAACGCAGATCGCCCCATAGATCTTTCGGAGAATTTTTCTCTCAAACACTCCAAGAGCTGCCTCATCTGCTTGCGCAAGTACCCATGCTTCAGTTACATATAACAGCACGAGTAGTATTAGCGTCTTGTAGAGTGTGAGTTTGTTTTGGCGGGAGGTGGTCTTGCTTTTGAGTTGTTTGCTCAGACCATAGTAGCACCAGTTGGCCATCACTATCCTTCTTCGAATTTCAAAACTGATGTCATTCGTTCTACTTATGGCGGTACCAAGATATATAAAATCTTTGACTAACTCAAAGCTGTAGTTCTCAAGTTCCACAGCTGATCCGAGTCTACTGGACGTCTTGCGCATTGATACCATCAGCTTGGTCTTCTCGCCGTTTATTGCCAGACCCACTTTGGAAGACTCTTTCTTAATTTGTTCAAAGGTGGCTGTTACCGCTCTCAGTGTTCGACCCATCGTGTCGATGCCATCGGCGTAGGCGAGTAACATGTGTAGTTTGGTGTACATTTCTGTTCACTTTTGCCTCTCGGATGACCTTTTCCAGCAGGATGTTAAAAAGGTCACACGACAAACTGTCACCTTGTACGAATCCTCGAGGAGGTCATTTCCGACTTTAACTGCTGATCTTGTGCCAGTTAAAGTTATCCTGCATAGTCGTATTAATTTTGCAGGAATGCCAAACGCAGACATGGCTTTATACACCTCTGAACGGATAGGGCTGACGAATGCGACTTTATAGTCGACGAATAGGTGGAATGTGTCGATGTGTTTTTCGTGGGTCTTTTTCAGGATCTGGAGGAGAGTGAAAATCTGGTTAATGGGAGATTTGCCAGGTCTGAAGCCGCATTGGTATGGTCCAGTAATGTCATTGACCATTGGCTTCAGTCGTTCACGCAGTACGCTAGATAGCACTTTATATGCGATGGGAAGGAGACTTATTCCTCTATAGTTGGCACATATCGATGCTGAGGTTCCAATCATTGAGCATGCATTCTACTAGTCAAATTGTACTAATCATCTGATGCATGCTGCTTACCAGCATCTGACCACCAGTCTTGAATAGTTCGGCTTGTAGCTCATCGGCACTTGCTGCTTTATTATTCTTCAGCCGATTGATTGCTATTCTGACTCCATCTTGGCTAGGTGTCAATTTTTTTGGCTTTTCGACGTCAAATGTCCGTATTACATTAGATCGCACTTTTGCTGCTACATTAAGACGGGTGCGTACCTTGGCTGCCACAAGGTAATGGTCCGAATCGATATTCGCTCCCCGGATCGATCGGACGTCTAAAACACTGGATGAATGCCTTCCGTCTATCACAACATGATCGATTTGATTTCTCGTTGTTCGATCGGGAGAAATCCAAGTGGCCTTGTGTATATCGAAATGCTTGAATCTGGTGCTGCTAACTACCATGTTTTTTTTTTTTTTGTTGCCTTCCGATTTTTGCATTAAAATCTCCTACCAGAATTTTCTGTGATTATAGCAATTCGCTCATCTACTGGAGTGAATCTGTAGACGAGGTCTTTTATTCTCCTGTTAACCATAAATCCGCAGCCAAATTCATGTCTCGTTTCATGACAGCTATAATACAGGGCGTAATCTTCTGATTTACTTATGCCAGTCCCTTTCCATCGCATTTCCTGTGAGGCAATAATATGGGCTTTGTACTTCATGAGTACATCCGTTAAAGCGAACACTGCGCCTGTTCTGTACAACGTGAGCACATTCCAAGTGCTGATTCGCAGATCGTGGTCCTTTATACGTTTGCGGGGGTCGTCAACATTAGGTGGGTTTGGTTTTCTTTTTCTTTGCTTTTTCATAGTAGGTTCGGTTTTCCAAGTGTGGGCAACTAACCCGACTCCTCAACCCATTTTTTTTATAGTTCTTATGGGTGAAATCCACGCCTCTTGTAGCCCTTGAAAAACAATGCTTGTAGCTGAGGAAATATTTTTAAAAAAAATATTCTGTAGTCCTATCAATTAATTAAAATTTCAGTTTTTGCATATAGTAAAAAATTATATAACTTAATCAATTTTCTGCATTTATTTATTTCCACAATTATAAATTTTAAATTTCATTGCGAATTTAGTGTACGGCCAATAAAGCATTCCAGGCATTTACATTTTTGGGATGCAATAAAATTGCCTTTTGTATCAGTTTCAATGAACGATTTCTATTGACTGGCTCTAAAGCTTGGCTGGCAACCAACAAGGTTTGAGAATCTTCCAGAGAGTCACTCCTGAAAAAGAACAAAATGAAATTAGAATTTTATTGGGAAAAAATGCAGAGTGGCATACTTCTTTGTCTTGCTTGAATGCACCAGGGATATAGCACTCAATGCTATTTGACTGGTGGCCGTTTGATATTGACGTTTTTGTCCATAGTTTTCCAATAGGAAATTGGCCAAAACTTTACGCAATTGGGCACAGTTGGGAAAGATGTGAACACGTGTCATGAGGTAGCATAAAGCTTTGCGAGGTTGATTCTAAATAGGGGAACGAGGGTGTATGTAAATAAAATTCAATTAAAAAATAAGAATATTTCCTGCAAATTCCGAAACAAAATATTTTGATTGGATTTTTACAGGCCTTGAAAACTTACATTTACTAAATAATATTGGGCTGTTAGATAGGCAATATCAGCCACATGTTTTTCCGAGTTTTCACGTTTCTTCAGTTCAGTTAAAATAGTTTCGGATAATTGATTGTCATGATGTAAAATACCCAAGGCACAGGCCGAAAACAAGGCTTGTATGGGAGAGTCTTTTAGGAGGATACTAAAAACATAAACATTTATTCAAAAATATTAATAACTTAGATCATGTTTAGCTTACCATTGATACAAAATAGTTTTCGTATCCGCTTCACCCTGAAAAGCATAAACCATCGAAGCCATTGCCACCAAAATCCGCGATGCCTTATCATCTTCAATGCCGGCCACACTTTTCAATACCGATTTATATACCGAATAAGATTCCTGATGTTGCCCAGCCTTGTAATAGGCTAATGCTAAACCAATCATTGGCTTAAACGAGGCATGAGCAATTTTATTAAAAGCCATAATCGCTTCATTGGGTTCATTTAAACGCAAATGACTATAGCCCAGATTTGTGTACATTAAATCACGTTCATTTCCCGTGGCCTTTTCGGCCGCCTTACTATAGGCCTTCGTGGCCAAACGATATAGACGATGACGTTCACATAGGAATCCCAAAAAAGACCATGCACTCGTGGAGGCATCATTCTCTTCATTTATCGTATACCAACTAATGGCATCGAAGGCAACCACATCAGCATACATTGAATCGATGGCATGTTTATAATGGGGTAATTTGCATTTCTCTTCATCGGATAAAATATGGCAAACCCAATGAGCATAGCCTATAGCGGATTCCGGATGATAATCGAATTGTTGACAATGACGGAATAAATCCACCGCCTCTTCCTCTTCATGAATATATTCAGCAATCATGGCCTGACCAATCCATGCATTTTGGTAGACTGGAGAGGATTGTTGGGCTCTCTGGAAAGCTTGATTGGCCATGCGAATTTCATTTAATTTTAAATACAGCACACCCAAATTGGTCCAGGTGGTATAGGATTTACGTTCAAGGGTTAGGGCTTGAACGAAGCAGTGTTGGGCCAAGGGTAAATTGTTGATGGCTGGAAAGAGAGAGAGAGAGAGAGAGGAGAAGAATATTATTTAAAATGAAGCCTTGAACTATATTTTGAATAAATATTTCTTAAAAAACGACGACTACAGGAGCCTTTGAAAAATATTCTTATCCACTTACATGTATGCATATTAATAACACCCAATAAATTCCAGTTCTGCCATCTGTTTGGATCTTCTTTAATTGCCATTTGACAGGCCTTGGTGGCCATTTCCAAATGTGACTCGGATTCCTCACATAAAATATTGGCACAGTAATAGGAACACAAAGCCAGCTCATACCAAAGGTAGGTGTTTTGTTTGATTTTCAAGGCGCAGGTATAGAATCTGAAAATACAAACCAAAAAAATGATTTTATTCTTTAGAAACAAAAAATTATACCCCACCTCAAGGCCAAATTCAGCAAATCTTTGCGTGTCAAAAAAGCTATATCCGACTCCCGCTTGGCCAGTTTTCCGCTAACATCTAAATTCGCCAAGGACTCAGGCATTTGGGCGGTTGAAACAAACACATTGGCCGTTAGACGCCATAGCCAAACCATATTTAAATTATCGGGGTTTAGGAAACATCTAAAATGGAAAAAAATAACGGTTTAGATATATGTTCCTTAATTAGATTATTTTTATGGTACCTTTGCAACATATTGATGGCCATTTGAAAATGATCCTTGGCCCGACCATAACGATTTTCCTGATTCAGAAAATTGGCCAAACCAATATGCGCCTCAGCAGCTCCCTTTAGGGCCGGCAAATAGTCTTCATGTTCTTTTAGTAAATTATCAAAATCTTCTATTGCCTCGGAATACATGCGTATTGTTGTTTTCATAATGGCCATTTGTAGCTTGGCATATACATTATCCGGCTGCATTTCCAAAATTTTCTGATAAACTCTTATTGCTGAATTGTATGAACCTCTGGCTGCATAAGCATCACCCAAGGACTCCCAATATATCATACAAGAGACATCATGTTTTATGGCCGTGCGGAAGCAGTGAATGGCCTAGAAGAAAAAATAGAATGTTTTTATGTGGAATCCAAATAAAGAAAAATGAGGTTTGGGGAAAGGAAGACAAGACTCCTATTTTCCTTCATGACCTCTTGAGGGAATTTTCTTCTTACCTCATCACAATTATTCACATTCAAATAGTGTAGACCCAGTTTATAGTGAATGTGTTTAAATTTCGATGGCGTTTTGACTTTCTTCAAGGTATTCAAAAGTAAGGCAACATTGAGATCCTAAATATTAAATAATAATTATTCAATAAATCTGCTATTATTTCAAATTTGATTTGATACTTACCTCTTCACCCAATTGCTGATAAATTGCCGAAAGATTTTCCACAGCATCCTCATTGATGGGATTCAGGGTAATACATTTCTCAAAACATTTACGTGAACGTACCATATCATTGGTGGCCAAATATATTTTACCCAAATGATAAAAACACACGGAACTGTAAGGCCTCAAGCGAGTGGCTTTTAAGGCACATGTCAGGGCTACATCATAGTCCTGTAATTCATAATAGTATTGGGCGCGTAAAACTAATGCGTTATAAGTTTCCAAATCTTCCCATGTTGAGCCTAAGAATTGAATGGCTTCGGAGGGTGTATCATAGCTGGAAAAATCATAGAATTTTTTTGAAATTATAACTTTACTATAGAAAATATTCTTTTTTCAATGGAAACAAATTACTCAGTCCGCTGTGGAGACTTTTTTATACAGAAAAAAACTTTGTGAGTTGAGGTCTATTTTTTTCTATGAAAAAAATCCTACTTGAGCTGAGGATTCCAATTTCCTGAAAAAAACCTCAGGCCCGCTGGGGACACTTTTTTCTATACAAAAAAAAAATACTCAAATCAAATGTATGATTGGTGAAATACTTACTAGAAAAATTCCGCCTTCGAAACATCACTCATTTGCAGACGATTGAGATTACGTGCATCGCCCAATTTTAAATAACATCTAGAAAAGAGGGAACAATTATAAATTGAATAGGAATATATGTATCCACCTACCTTGCCAATGCTCTAACAGCATCTTCAGTTTTCTCTTTCTCTTCCAGTGCCTTTAGAACATCAACTGCTTCATTTAATATCTCTGAATCCACACACGAATACGAAACACATATGGCATAATCAACATTGGTTTTATCATTCAATTGTTGCCATAACGGATAGGCCAAACCGAACGCCTCTAAATGCATTTCACAACGAGCTAATAATTTCATTGCTACTGAATAATTTGGTTGTATCACTAACACCCTATACAATATATCTCGGGCGGCAACATATTGTTCGGCACTATATTTTTCAATGGCTTGTATTAGCAAAGCCAAACTGGATTCAGAATTTAATTCTCCCAGTTTTGTTGCATAGTATTCGATATTTTGTTGTAAACTTTCTAAACAATTGTTATTCTCCTCTGTGCAATCATAATTTTCACAATATATTTTGCATATCCATTCATAGGCATAAATATCTTGTGGATACAAATCCACCAGTTTGCAGGCATATTCCAAACATTTTGCCAAATCTTGTTGTTTATATAAAAGTTTTAAATAGCGTTTATAGGCCGGCAGGTAAACATCCAATGCGTTGTCCTTTAATAATTCTTCCAAACTTGATTTGTACTGAAAGTAGGATATTGAATTAATGGAACAAATAATCAAAAGAAATATGACTTGTATTGAATATAAGAGCTGGACTCGAATTGAACTGAAGACCCATAGAAGTCCTATAAAAAGTCCTCACGTGTCCATTGTCTAGGAAGTATGAAATTTCTAGACATTATATTTATTTCGAATTGAGCTGAAGACCCATAGAAGTCCTATAAAAAGTCCTCACGTGTCCATTGTCTAGGAAGTATGAAATTTCTAGACGTTATATTTGTTTAAGTTCCGATCTTAGCCCAGTTCTTATATTCCACTTAAAAACAGTTAAACTTACATTCTCCTCATCCTCCTCCTCAACTGTGATGTCCTTTTGTATTAAAAGTCTACCATAATATTTTAATAAAACAGTCTTGTGAGTTTCTAAATCCGTGATGGCTAATAGACGTTTAAATGTATGAAAACACTCCGTGGCCACCTTGGAACTATTCGTGGAGACATTATATAATTTCTCAAAATAATCCAATTGTTTTTCTCTAAAAGATAAATATGCAAAAATTAGAAATTTATTTACAAAATTATCAAAAAGTAGTACTTACGGAACCAATTTTATTAATTGTTCAAAAATGTGTGGCAGCTCTTCACTGGGGGCACAATTTGCCAGGCCCTATTAAGCAAAATATATTATTAATAACAATAAAAACAAAAACACCACATTCAATTATTTACAATCGATATCATTTATAACGATATTCAAGGGACCTACAGGTTTGATCACTAAAAGCCCTAGTCGTTATAAGTACAGAGTTAAGCTTTTTTCCGGACTTTTGTATAACGTGGTAATAAACTACGTGTCCTTAAAAACGTTATCGTTATAAACAATTTCGACTGTATTTTTTTTCAGTCGACCTGCATACCTGAAGTGCAACAGTTGGTGGCTGAGGTGCCGAATATTCGACGGCTTTACGCAAATATTTGGCCGCTTCTTGTTTATTACTATTTTGATAGGCTGCTCCCAGCAATATATGGCCCATATAACTTTTAGGTTCTAGCTTCAAGACTTCCTAAATTTCGGGAATAATAATAAATGGTCATTAATAAGATCTACCAAAAACCACAACCAATCAAAACACCAACCTCACATTTCTTTATGGCCTCTTCGTATTTTTCCGTTTTTATAGCTTCTCGGATTTCTTTAAACAAAGCTTTTGTTTCCTTTGAGGACATTCTGCCTTCCGTTTCTTGTTAGGGACAACAATTGAGATCAACTGGCCTATGTGGACATTCGAGTTGTATATGGTTCAATATCAATATTCATTAAATGAAATTATGTGAACTAGGGGTTTCCCAAGTTTAATTTTTATAATTGAATTTTTTTCGGTGATGTGCTTTTATAATATTAAAAGGACTATTTGTAATAACACTTTATAGGGTTTTATTTAAAATTTTGTGTAAATTGTTTTCTTAAAATCTCTTCGTTTCATTTACATTGGCCCATGGTATGCCGGTCAAACACAAACAATTGCAAAAATCAGCTGTTACACCCAAAGTCGTAATTCACAATCGTTAATGATTCGTCAGCCAAAGTTTTCATTTACAATAGTAGCATATCATTCACAATAACGACTAGCATTACACACAGTGTTTGTCGAAAGAACTAATACTAATATTTAAATATTCCTCAGTGAGCTGGAGACTTTTTCCTATAGAAAAAAATTCCTCAGTCAGCTGGGAACTCTTTTTTCTCTACAGAAAAAATTCTCAGTTCGCTGAGGCCTCTTTTTTTCTATAGAAAAAAATCCTCAGTACTTTAAGGACTCTATTATCTATATAAAAAATGTCTGAGTACTCTATTAGAAGAAAACAATTCTCAGTAATCCGAGTGCTATATTTTCTATAGAACAAATTCCTCTGTGACTCTAAGGACTCTTTTTTTCTATAGGAAAAAAAAACTTTAGTGACGCTGAGGTGAGTTTTCTACGGAAAAAATCCTCAGTGAACTGAGACCTATTCTTTCTCTACTAACAATTCCTCAGAGACGCTTAGAACTGTTTTTTCTATAGAAAAATATAAAAACAGTACTCTGAGGAAAACATAAAAACGGTATTTATTTTCTAAAGAAAAAATCCTCTCACCCCTGAGGATTTTTTTATTTAATAGCCCTTTTAATAATATTCTTTAAACAAACCAAGCCCCTTGTAGGCCTTGAAAATATATTCTTTAAACAATCCAATCCCCTTGTTGGCCTTGAAAACATATTCTTTATGTAGGCCTTGAAAATATATTCTTTATATTCTTTACAAAATCCACGCTTTGTGGGCCGTGAAAAATATTCTATACAAAATCCACTCCTCCTATAGGTATTGAATAATATTCTTGAAAAAATCCCGAAGAAAAACAAATTTAAATTCAAGTGCAAAGTTTCTTTTTCAGTGGTGTATTTTTTCTTCATTTTGTTATTCTTTTTTTTAATTAATAATATAAGGATACAAACTAGGGTGTCTAAGAACTTGTATTACATTACAATATGCAAGTAAGTAAATTCAAGGTTTCTTATACCATTTAATACAAACATTTTTCATAAATATCAATGTTGCGGAGCCTTGTTTGTTTCACTTAAGATGAATGAAATGCCACTTATCGACTGAAATGAAAAATAAATTGGAGAAAAGGGAAAAGTATAGTCAATTTTTAATTAGATCCAAAAATGTATGTTAAAAAGTAACTACACACACCACAAATTTTATTTGTAAAAAAGGGAAATATATACATTGGTTATAAAAAAAATATTTTACTTAGTTACTAAAAATCACCATTGTTATTGTGTATTAGTTGTTGTTTTGTTTCTGTGTAAGGGTGTTATGTGCATAAGCATTCCAAAACTAATAGCGGTAGTCCCGTACACCTAGCTACAATTTAGCATAGACATTTGTGTGAAGAAAATGTATCTTACCTATGTCGGTGACCTCTTCAACATCACCACCTTCGGGTGCTTCAGAGATAATTTTTTCAGCCTCATCGGGATTTGTAAGGAATGGTGAATCGGTGACGGTTGTGTTCAATCTATGAAAAAATAATAAATTTAATAAAATATTGTTTCATTTATTTTAACAATTAAAATTAAATGTACCTTGAAATAGAACCACCCTCCAATTGTTGACTAATCAAACCCTGCCAGAATTTGTGAGTTTCGGCCACAACATTGGTGGCGAAGGCGGCATTCTTGGCATCACCATTGAAAGCAAATTGATTTTCGGGTTTACCATCGGGAATCTTGTAGATTTTGAACCATTCAACGGTGGCTCTCAACAAACCGGGGAAATGTTTATCAACATCACCGATATCATTCAGCTTATCAGCCAATGGATCCTTAACATCAATGGCAATAATTTTCCAATCAGTTTCACCCTCATCGATTAGAGCAATGGTGCCCAAAATTTTAACTTGAACAACTTCACCACGTTTGGCAACACGATAACCAATTTCCAAGACATCAATGGGATCATTATCACCCTTGCAGCCAGTGCTGGGTTCAATGTGATCGGGATTTTCCCATGTCTGTGGGAAGGCACCATAATTCCAGATGTAGCCTTTGTGGGGGAAGCAATTGGCAACGAAACGCAATTTACCCTTTTTAACATCTTGTTTGATGGGGTTCAAGGGATTCTTTAAGCTAATCTAAAAACAAGAGAAGACGAAGAGGAATCAATCGATACGGTCATTAAATATAATTTTTTTGTTTACATTTGCAAAAGCAGAAATAAACTCCTCAGTTACCGGATGACACTTTTTTCTATAGAAAAAAATCCTCAGGACTCTGAGGACACTTTTTTCTATAGAAAAAAATTCCTCAGGACTCTGAGGACACTTTTTTCTATAGAAAAAAATTCCTCAGGAGCCTGAGGACACTTTTTTCTATAGAAAAAAATTCCTCAGGACTCTGAGGACACTTTTTTCTATAGAAAAAAATTCCTCAGGACTCTGAGGACACTTTTTTCTATAGAAAAAAATTCCTCAGGACTCTGAGGACACTTTTTTCTATAGAAAAAAATTCCTCAGGACTCTGAGGACACTTTTTTCTATAGAAAAAATTCCTCAGGACTCTGAGGACACTTTTTTCTATAGAAAAAAATTCCTCAGGACTCTGAGGACACTTTTTTCTATAGAAAAAAATTCCTCAGGACACTGAGGACACTTTTTTCTATAGAAAAAAATTCCTCAGGACACTGAAGACCTTTTTCTATAGAAAAAAAAATCCTCAGGACTCTGAGGACACTTTTTTCTATAGAAAAAAATTCCTCAGGACTCTGAGGAAAATTTTTCTATAGAAAAAAATTCCTCAGGACTCTGAGGAAAATTTTTCTATAGAAAAAAATTCCTCAGGGCTCTGGGGACACATTTTTCTATAGAAAAAAATTCCTCAGGACTCTGGGGACACTTTTTTCTATAGAAAAAAATCCTCAGGGACTAGAGGATACTTTTTTATAGAAAAAATTCTTCAGGACTTTGAGGTCAATTTTTTCTATAGAAAAAAATCCTCAGGACACTTCTTTCTATAGAAAAAACTATGAGGACAATTTTTTCTTTTGTTTTTCTTTTATAAACCATGACATGCTTACCTCCATTTTAGCATTTGTCCAACGTGGTACTTCAACCACCATATTGTACACGGTCTTCTCTTCATTGGCATAGAGGGGGATATCGTGCAATGGAGAAACACCTTTACCGCAAGCAGTTTCTGCAAAGGAAAATCAATTAAAGAAAACACAAAACAAATACAAATACAAGAATTGGAGCAGACATCAATTATAATTTCAATTAATCATTAATAAAAAAACGACCGAGTAACAATGGATGGACAAGCAATTCAAAAAACCAATTTGTGTCTGTGTGTCAAAAACACGTTGAATAAATTTGTTTGTGTGTAAATACATTAGGATGGACTTACACAAATATGGGGACATTTTAATAGCTATTACTAATTCCCCTTGCTTCTTTTCTCAAAAATACAAAAATATTCAACAATTTACTTCCTTTCTCTTCATACCCACTCTTTTTCTGCTTTATAAATTTTTCAAATTAAATAAATGATAAAAAAATATTTTATCTTACCAATTATATTGAAGCTAGATAAAATATCATTTTACCACTGTACTTTGCATTTGACCAATAAATTAATTCGAATTTTTGCTTATTACGAAATACAAAAATTCTAATTGAAATAGGTAGGGTTTATATTCACCAGCTAATCGCTGATAACAGTGATGACCAATACACAACAGTACAAAGAAACCCGCAGCACTGTGGTATGAAATATATAAAATTAAAAAAAAAACTAAAGTATTATTTTTTCCATATAGCAATAGCTTTACCAGCTAAATTATTTGATTTTTCAAAATTTTGAGATTTAAATCAAAAGTGGAAATTACCGCTTCTTTATTATCACAAAAAGTGATAGTCTTTGGACCTTAACAAATAATTCTATCTTTAGAAAAAGGGTTGCGGGATTATTTCAAGTGATCAGACAAAAGATAAAAAACAATAAGAGAGAGAGGGAGATAATAAAACAAAATGAATATAAATATAAAAATAGCTAAATCATCATATTGAAATTATGATTATGGGTCTGTGTATTGGGCACGGAAAGTTTTGTTGTTCGTATTTATTTAAAAAGTCACGTTTATATAAGATAAAAATGGAAGAGAGGAGATGAATAAGCAGATTAGTATTTTATTTAAAATTTTCATCAAAATCGAAGACTTTCAAGATTTTTTTTTAAATTTCTGCATAAAATGCATATGGAAAAAAAGTAATCCTCAGGGACCTGAGAATTTTTTCTATAGAAAAAAGTAGTACTTAGGGACCTGAGGATTTTTTTCGATAGAAAAAAAGTAGTCCTCAGGGACCTGAGGATTTTTTTTTTTTTTATCGAAAAAGTAGTCCTTAGGGACCTGAGGATTTTTTTTCTATAGAAAAAGGTATTCCTCAGGGACCTGAAGAATTTTTTTCTAAAGAAAAAAGTAGTCCTCAGGGACCTGAGGAATCTTTTTCTATAGAAAAAGTAGTCCTCAGGGACCTGAGAAATTCTTTTCTATAGAAAAAAAGTAGTAGGATTTTTATTTATTTATTTATTTTTTTTTGATAGGAAGTTGTAGTTCTTGGGGACCTAAGGAATGCTTTTGTCTGATCTATGAAAACCGCCTTCAGCTCCTCTAAAAAGCTCGTCTATAAAAGACTCCCTTCAGCTCGTCTATAAAAGACTCCCTTCAGCTCGTCTATAAAAGACTCCCTTCAGCTCGTCTATAAAAGACTCCCTTCAGCTCGTCTATAAAAGACTCCCTTCAGCTCGTCTATAAAAGACTCCCTTCAGCTCGTCTATAAAAAGACTCCCTTCAGCTCGTCTATAAGACTCCCTTCACCTCGTCTATAAAAGACTCCCTTCACCACGTCTATAAAAGACTCCCTTCAACACTACCAAAGTTCTATATAGAATGCCTGTCATCAGATCGTCTAAGTCGCCAGTTCAAGTTAATTTTTTTTATTTTATTTTATCTGCAAATTTTTTAAACACCTCAAAACACTGTGCCTCAAACAAGCATTTCACTTGTATGTCAAATGTTCTTAGAATAATTTCCGGAAAGCGGAACTCAGGTGCGCATGTAAAATGCATAATCAGCAGAACTGCAAACATTTCACATAAAAAAAAAAAAAAAACAATAATTGTTACATTTCTAATCTTTTTCGGGGGAATACCTCCTCTTCAAATACCTTCCGCACACGCAAATGCATGTAAAAAACAATAACAACAAATCACAACGGACTTTGACGGTGTGACAGACGTACAAACAATCGGACACACCACAAAAGGCAATTTACGGTGCTGATGGGGGTTTCTTATCAATTTCACCGTTTATAAAAAATATTGCATAAGCTTACAGAGGCTTAGGACAATTAATGCCGAACACCGAACAGATAACAGCAGTCAGAATACAACCACTTCACATTTTCAATAATAATTAAACATCGTCGGGATGAATGGGTTACGGTCAATGTCATTTCAATTGGACACATCGGAATTAATAAATGTATGCAGCTCACACAGAAAAAGCCGGTCGATTTTTTCTTCTATATTCTCAAAATTTATTTGGTATTCTATACTTACTGAAATAAATGCTGTAATTTGTTGAATTGGGAGCACCCTTCTCGACAATTTGATAGTTGGACATTTTCTTGCGTTTATCTGTAGCTAACGTTTGCAAATGTTGTTGTGCCGCAGCGGTCGTGGCGTGGAAACGTCGAGTTCCTTTAGCTGATGATGACGAAAACAAGTTTCTGCCAAACACGTTATGGCTCGGAATTTTTGTGAATACAAATCGAACTGCCATCGACATGATGCAGAAAAAAAACGGTGCAAAAAAGGCAAATAAATCGATTTATTGGGGAATCGAAGTGTTGCGGCGTAGAAATCACCTGAGAGCACATAACAACATGAGAGCTTTCGATAAGAATTGTTATCGAAATAACAGGGTGTATCAATTATACATTTAATTTTTATTTTCTAATGGCGGGTGTTGAGTTGTTCCAGAAATGCGAGTATTTATGGTTCCATAAAACCACAGCCAAGCCAAGCGAGATCAAACAAATCAATAGAATCCTGACAAATCATGCCTTGGCTTAGCCCTTAGCCCTTCTGATGCTGATTACAGCAGCATAATTTTTTTCGGGGGGAAATCTGTACTTCCCGAGATATGGGGTTCCAAAGTTCAAAAAATACCCCCACTTTTTATTAAATACATTTAAGAATACCACACCGAAACGTTTAATTTATTTTACAGCAGAAAGTCCTTTTGGAGCTGACCAATTGCTTTAGATATTTTATGTATTGAAAGGAATGAAGCGGTCCATATATACTGAAAGGAGTCTTTATAGACCAACTGAATTTTATTGACGGAAGTCTTTGTAGACGAATTGAAGGGCCGATTGATTTATAGTCGAGCTGAAGGGAAGAACTAAATGAAGTCTTTACAGACAAGTTGAGTGGAGTCTTTATAGACAGCTGAAGGGAGTCTTGATAGAACAATGAAAGTTTATAAACATTGGGATCTGAATGTTTATAGACTAGCTTTTTATAGAAAATATGATATAGGATGTCTATATGGACGATATCTCAGATTGGAATTTTTCATTAAAGATTCATGGAGAATGAAAAACATTTTCAAAAAAATGTTCACTGTAGGTTCATGGGAGCATTTTCCAAACGAGGTGGCTGTAATTTTACTTCCTGAATACTCGGAATGTTACAAAACATATTTGCCAATAATTTCCAATTTTTAAATCAAATTTTTAATGTAGTCCCTCTATAAAAAGGCTTTAGGAATTCTCTTGACCATGTGAACGTATTCTAGATGGATAAACAAAATATGTTCAATTTACCCCCCATTTTTTGGTATAACCTCCATATAAAGATCCCGCTTTTGCGCTGGTCGCCATGGGAGCTTAATTTTTCAAGCTATATGGCTATAAGTCGGGGGGCCGACCATATGATACCCTACACAACTTCCACGAAAATCTAACTTTCTGTGGTACTACATTCTGAGCTTGGGCAATATTTCGCGATACTTGCACCCTTTTGAATAACTAGAGGTCAACAAATATTAATAATATTCAGTACAGCTCTTCTAAATACTTGTCCCTTCCCTGTACCGTGGGTTGTGTTGTGATGTTCTGCTTTCAAATGTAGTCTATATATCGACTCCAAAAAAACACAAAAAAATAAGTTTTTGCTCCACTTCATCCCAAAATTATTATCTGATCATCACCGAATATTATAGGTATTGTCCTTGACCATAACTGGAACCTTATTGGCCCGATTCCCTTCTCCATGTAAAAATTCTCGAAGTTTGGGTCATAATTGCGCCCTCTGGAGCGACTAGAAAATCAGAAAAAAAGTTTTTGGCCCATTTTATCCCCTAAATATTAACCGATCTTTACCAAAAACAATAAGGGTCTTCGTTGGCCAGAACCCATTCTACATGCAAAATTTCGTGAAGATTGGTCCGTAATTGTGGCCTGTATCGCTTTTACAAATTATTATGGACGGACGGACATACAGCTAGTCGACATATGATAGATAGATCGGTATACTTAATTGTGGGTCTAGGACCAATATTTCGCGGCGTTACAAACTTTTGGGACCGCACAAAGCTATAATACCCTGACAACATAGTTGTGTAGGGTATAATAAGCCAACATGGCTAATAACTTTTATTGACTATATAACCTTAAAAAAAAGGACCTCGAAAAAATATTTAAAAACAAATTCTCATCCCTATAAGACATTAAAAAGACAATTACATACTTTTATTTTTTTGGAGTGTATTGTTTTTATTATTCTGTTATTATCTTTATTTTTCTTTTTGTATTATTATTATCTCAAAATAACATTTCAGTTAGTTTTACGTACATATTTTCATATAATTGTATATATATTGTAATATAAAAAAACGAACACTCTCTCTCTTATATAAATTATATATATATGTATTTTGTTGATGGTTTATTGTAGTTGTTGTTATTGTTATTGTAAACAATATTATGCATAAACTGTTTGTTTTTTTAGTTTTGTTCTAAACAAAATGAAATCACCATTTGTTGCAATATTTATATATGTTTTTAAATGTATTTTTTTTCTTTAGGATTTGTTGTTGTTCGACTTCCTTGTATTGTTGTTGCAGTTTGTTTTCTATTTCAAATAAATCATCGAAATTGAACTAAAAACAAATAATATCTAAGGTATACAATAAAGCAAGGGGCGGATATTGTGTAATAGAAATATGATCGGTAGTAATTAAAAAACGAATTAAAATTTAAATCCATTCAAAATGGTTTACATTTGTTTTAAACAAAGTAAAAGATGACTTTGAGACAAAAACAAAAGTATAAAACTCATAAAGCTTTGTTCGCAAAAAGAGGAAACAAGTGAAAAGGGGGAACAACGACGATATCATATGGCTAGGCTATTTATACACATTTTTGCGAAAACGTATTTTTATAAAAAAAAGTTTAGTCAAAATTGAAATAAAAAAACACTTAAAATCTGGAAAAAATCAATATTCATTGGCTCAAGACTACTGAAAAAATAGTTTTGTTGGTTTTCTTAACTACTAAAATGTATGTATATTAAAATCAAAAAATTAAAAAAAAAACAACAGCTAACTAAAATAAAACTGGTGAATCGGAAAAAGTCATATGCGATTTAAAGCGATTTGTTTCTTGTTTCTTTTTTGTATATTTTAGTTTTGTTTCATTACTTTCGCCAGAGTATAAACACTGTGCATTGTCATGTCAATATCTGTGAAAATGCGAAAGGCTATTGTTGTTGTTGCTGTTAATGTTGATGTTCATGTTTAAGCCTTTGTAAGGGATTTGCGATTTCCACTAAGTTCGGGAAAGTTTTGCACAATTTCATGCATTTTCTTGTGATCGGCCATATCGACTGGCAGCAAAACCTGTTTACATGTCGAACAAACCTCCATGGTGGGAAGATTTTTACGTTTAGCCGCAGACATTGTGTTTAAACGTTGTTGGTGCACCAAATACAAACCCTAAAATTAGGAAATTATTTAAATTTCAAGTTTTGTATTGAAAGCGATCTTCTTCATACCTGTTGTTTGCTAATGTCGGGTAGTAGTACTACCAGCTCGGGAAAAACATAATCAAATTTATCCTTTAAGGCAGCTTGGCAATGTTCATAATAGGAATCCGCCTTGACCACACCATCGCGATATAGTTGTGAAATATTACGGAATTCTTCTAAGGCTTCCATGGATTCTAAAATATCTCTAAAGTATAAAATTAATCTCTGTAAAGAAAATAAAAAATAGAACAAAAAAAGGGTTAAAAAGATAAAAATTTTTTAAAAATCCACACCTTTAAAAAATTATTTTTTAAAAATCCACACCTTGAAAAAAATATTTTTAAAAAATCCACGCCTTGAAAAAATATTTTTAAAAAATCCAAGTCTTGAAAAAATATTTTTAAAAAATCCACGCCTTCAAGTCTTGAAAAAATATTTTTAAAAAATCCTTGAAAAAATATTTTTTAAAAAAATCCACGCGTGTGTATTTTTAAAAAAAATTTTTTTTTTTAAAAAATCCATGTCTGAAAAAATATTTTTAAAAAAATCCACGTCTGTTGATAGTCCCTGAAAAACATTTGGAACAAAATATTTTTAAACACCAAAGCCTTGAAAAAAATATTTTTAAAAAATTCACGCCTTGAAAAATATTTTTAAAAATCCATGCCTGGAAAAAAATATTTTTAAACACCCAAGCCTTGAAAAAAACATTTTTAAAAAATCCACAACTTGAAAAAAATATTTTTAAAAATCCATGCCTAAAAAAAATATTTTTAAAAAATCCACGCCTTAAATATTTTTTTAATTCACATCTTAAAAATTGTTCTTAAAAAATCCACGGTTAGAAAATATCTTTTTGGAAAATCCACGTTGAGAAAACATCTGTTTAAAAAATCCACGCCTTAAAAATAATTTTAAAGAATCCACACTTTTTTCTAATCTTTGAAAAAAGTCATTAACTGATTGTCACTCCTTACCTGATTGCGCAGCATAGCATCAGTGGGCGGGGTAAAAGTGTGAGCCGGCAAAATGCTATAACTCTCACCCAAAGAACTGGTAAATGTTAAATTGTTTGGTGACTTTGCCACCGAATTAACCGTGACATTCGAATGATGTTCCTTTGATGAGGGCGATGATGATGATTTCTTGGCTTGTGGTGATTTAGACGGTGCCGCTGCTGCCGCTGGTGGTGGGGAGGAAGATTGTTTTTGATTGTTATTGTTGCTGCTATTTAAATTATTGTTCGTCGCTTTATTTTCGTTGTTGTTGTTGTTATTGCTCGGCTCCTTTGTCTTCTTCTCTTTAGATTTTTCCTTTTTATCCTTTTTATTATTGGCAGCAATGTTGGCTGCATTTGATTGAACATTACCGTTAGTTAATACTGCCGCTGCAGGCTTAGTAGTTGGTGCGGTGGCATAATTGTTTGATTTTGCCGGTAGGAGAGGGGCAGGTGCCACTTTATTTTTACGATTCTCCAGCTCCTTTTGACGCTTTTCATTAACAACCGGTTTTACCCATGTATTTGCAGCAGATGACTTGGCCGTTGAGGGGCCTCCCAATGAGGGGAAATCTTGAGATGTTAATTTTGGTGCACTACGTGCCTCAGCTTCCCTTCTGGCCTTGGCCTCAAGTTCTTCTTTTTGTACCATTTGGATTTTTTGGAAATTTGCAGGATTAGCAACGGACACATAATCATCCACAAGGGTACGATGTTTGGCTGCCACCGTGGATACGGGTAATTGTAGGCCAGAGGTACCCATATCTTCGGTCAATACAGCAGCTTTACCCTTTTTAGATTTGCTGGCTGTGGGCAGAGCTGGAAAATCCATTGCACTTGGTTTTTTGGTTTGCGGCGGCGGATTTGTTGGACGATTTGAGACATGTATGACCATACCACTGCTGGTCGATGGTCCAGCTTTAGGCGCAGGTGTTCTTGGTACAGCTCCCGTGGCAGGTGTGGGTTTCTTTTTCAACATTGCTGAAATAGGTTGCGGTTGATGATGCTGGGCAGATCTAGCTGCACCACCGAAGCCACCACCATCACCGCTATTGCTGGCACCACTGGTTGAACTGCCACCTAAGGCGGGGAAGTTCTCCTTTGTTCGAGCCAAACCCGATATTCTATTATGATTGATAATTGTTGGTGGCGGTGGTCGTGTAAGAGACAAACTTGGTCCAGTTGAACCACCGGAAAGTGATGGGAACTCCTGCTCACTGCATGGATTAATATTTTGACGTGTTGGGGTTTGACTTTGCTGGGGATAGGAGGGCTCCGGAATTTCAGGCTCCGGTTCATGGTTGTTGCTAAGGAGAAAAAACATTCGAAATCATGCATACATAAATCCTCATTCAATTAATGTTAGCCATACCTTCCTCGACTTCTCATATTGGCCACACCCTGCTCCGTTTGTCCCGATCTCCCTCTTGGTCCCAATGTTATCTCCAGTTGTAGTGTTCGCGTTTGTTTCGCCTGCTGCTTGTTCATACCTTTGCCATGGACATTTGCAACGTGAGCCTTAAAATCTATTTCGGTACGAAATGCTCCCGTAAATTCTTCCGTGGCACATTTTCCCTCTTCACACAAAAAGTGATCCTGACGAAAATGTTCCGCCAATGCGGAATAATCTCGATAGAATTCATTACAACCATCTGCATCACAAAAGTGGCAGTAGTAATGTTCTCGTCGCAAATGGCGGAACAGCTCATCACGATCCAAGTAGCGTTTGTTACAGTATTCACACAATGGATGGCCACGATGTGAACGATTGTCTGGGTCGCCTTTGGTCCGATGGATACCCAATTCAGCCTGGGTATAACAACGACGTTCAAACGTGAATATTTTCAAATTTTCCACGCACAAATCACAATAGAAATGGTCATGTTCTTTGCGAACGTGATTGCGAAGGCCTTGAAAGGTACGATACGGTGGGCAATCACATCTACAAACACACAAAAGAGACAAAGAACAACAGAGTCAATGTAATGGGCAAATTCAAATGGACAAAAGTCGCCATAGTACTTACTTGGGACATGGATGATCCAATAGCTCAAAGAATCGATTCTGTATGTCACTAGTATAGAAACATATCTTATATTTCTTACTATAGTATTCGGAACGATTTTTGGCCTCTAATTCACGGTAAGGCAGTTTATCATAGGTAAATATAACCTAGAAAAAATGTAAAATGTAAATGTTTTTGAAATTTCAATTATTTGCAAAAAAAACCTTGTAATTTTTTCTAATTGGAATTCCTTGTCATTAGCTAAATCGATACTTACCTTTGATAATACCTGCCTACAAATGGGACACTCATTCTGCTCACACAGCACCCTCATCCGAGTCGAACACTCATAACAAACGGGATGGTCACATTCTCCTATTGAAAATATTTCCACCGTCTTAAAACAAACCACACAGGCATTATCATCGACAGTGGTGGTGTTCGTGGTGGCATTGGAATTGGTGGACCCATTGGAAGCAGCAACAGCATTAGTTTTTCCATTTTGATTGGATTTTTTTGATGATTTCTTGTTATTGTCACCGCTCATTTTAATAGATATTCTGATTTCTGTTGAATGCGAACTGAAAATTTGGTAAATTGTAGATTTTTCAGCGATTTATCAACTTTTTCCGAGGTTTTTTTTCTTCGTAATAAGTCACAACAAACGTGTCCAATAGGGATAGCCTGATCGACTTTTGCTTGTATCGACAATGGCAAGGCCAATTAATAAGGTCAGCCAGCGTGATCAGCTGATAGCTTATAATCAAATTGAGAATTGAATTCACAACATAAGGGACATGGGGGAAGTCCCACAATGAATATTTTAATAAAAATCATAAACATTTTAAAGGAATATCAGAGTCAAATTTGATTTTGGATGCCGTTCTTCTTTGTTCTTTTAAATAAAACAAAGTTAACTTAATATGCTTCCTCCTTTAGGCTGAAGATAAAAAAATATACAGACAATCGTTTAACTATTTTTATTCAATCAAATTTTTGAGTCAATACATACAATACATTTATTATTTGCTCTATTTCAGAACAATTTTTTTCATATATATTTGAAAAGTTTTTTAAATATTTGAGTTCGAGATCAGTTTTCACTCTGAAATTTTACTTAAAATGTTGTTAGTTTTTATTAAAAAAGGTTAAAAGAACTTCAAACGGGTATATTTTTGCTGGAACACTGCTATAGCCGTCATACACGTATCTACAACGCTAAAGTTACGCCGTTGAACATAAACTATGTACTCTGGCACGAAGTGCACCGAGCGCCCTCTGTTAACAACATACAGCGATTGAGTTCCGTATCTATTGTGAATTGTTTATTGAAGTAGGTGTTGATGTTGTGGGAAATTTTATTGCAGTGTCAAGTCAAATGTCAAAAATTTGGACGTTGTTTACGTTTTCACAATGGAAGTCAGTTCACAATAAAGGATTTTGACAGCAAACTTGAAAATTAACTATTTTTCCTGGATGACCTTATTAATAGGCGAACTGTATAGGTCAAGATCTATTAATAAGGTCACCCATGTAGCAATCAAAATCGGAAAACAGCTGTTTTGTTCTCAAGTCTAATGTCAAAAATTTCGACTTTGTTTACGTTTTCATAATAGAAGTCAATTCGAAATAATGTATTTTGACAGCAAACTTAAATGGCGCAGATATGCATGGATGACCTTATTTATAGGCAATGGTATAGGTTGAGTACATAGGAAGATGGGGTTACGTTAGTGGGTTTGACTGGACAATCAAAGGTGTGTAGCGTGGGGCAGGTCTTACTCAATATAGTTTGTCTCTCCGATATAATTTGCTGCTATT
This sequence comes from Musca vetustissima, assembly GCF_032173495.1. Taxonomy (NCBI): domain Eukaryota; kingdom Metazoa; phylum Arthropoda; class Insecta; order Diptera; family Muscidae; genus Musca; species Musca vetustissima. The sequence continues at coordinate 81,658 of NW_026873324.1, forward strand.
TGTGGCGGTTTTTATCCGATGGTATTTTTATCCTGTATTTTTGAATGGCTTAAACACCATATACATTAGAACTTTTTACCGGGTTAACCTACTTTATGAGGATTTATTTGACATATATGCAAAGGAGTTGACAATTGAAACCCACTGCCAGGGCAGTGGTTATTGTAGCAGTTCTGGACTTGTCTCCAAATTAAGAAATGTATCTACTTCCACTGGCTGCAGCCAGATCTTTTGGAATAAGTTAAATAGACTTGACAGGGCAATGGAAGGATCCAATTTTCTAACGTGATATAGACATGATAAAAATATTGTAATGTGCAACGTGAAATAGGGTAATCCGTTCGCTTCACTTTGATATTTACAAGTTTTCAAAATATAAGTCCCGTTTTCCAACATCATAAAGGCTGGGTTAAAATATTAGGTTGTGCAAAGATCACGATATTATAAAATAAATTTCCAAGTAAATTCTGACCACTTTGCGGTTAAGGTAGAAGAAAGAATGGGCCGATAATCCTCATCATTGAACTTGATTTAAATTTGGAAGAACTTTTGCGATTTGAAAGGTTTAAATGAAATCGATTACTTCCTCCGAAATTGTTCGTGTCTGGCTGATACAGACAGATGAAGAGGGTCCAAAGAAAATCAATATTTCGATGAGGTAAATTGTTGTAATTTGCTTATTTACTGGTCGACCAGTTAAATGAGCCTTTATGCCATTCATAAACGACTAACTCTATTGTGAATGGTCTATTGACATTCTACAGCGCCCCCAATAGACAGAAAATGACAATTCTTAATTTCATTGTGGCTTGGTTTCTTAACTACTGTCACAGACAAGACAAGACCCAATTTTTACCCTAAAACTACGGCATTTTTTGCATAGATATTTTTGAAGAAAAATAATTATTAATTTCCAAGAATATTGTTGTGCCGGTGGTAAAAAGGAGTGCATTAAAAAATGGCAAAACAACTGGATCAAGAAACACTGCAGCAGGAGCTGAAAAAGCGAAAGATATGTCGTTTTTGTTTGTGTGAAACTATACCCAAGCTGAGTAATATTTATATGCGTGATACACGAATTAAGACATCAGCACCGCTGCCCATACAAATAATGGCCATAGCTTCAATTGAGGTAAGTTCTTTTTTTTGTCCAAATTACAAGATTCAAATACCATTTTTCGCGGACCACCAGCAGCTGATAGTGTGAAAGTGTTTTTGTGTGTTTACAAGCGTCATGGTTATAGTTTAGCAGCTCCACATTCCCGCCACTTGTGTGTGGTGCATAACTTTGGTAGCAACTGTAGTTGTAGCCGAAACTCTCTACCAAAACCCAATATTGATGTTGGGTAAATGCTATGGAATCCGGGATGTTGAGGTCGAAGTGTATTTTTTTGCAAAAAAATGTGTTTATAAATAATGCCTTGAGTTCGAAGCACTGAAGAGCATACCTTGTTTTGACATGATGGCTTCTTATTTTCATTCTCAATATAAATAAAAATCTGAATTTTATCATTCTTGCCCAAATTTCCAAAAATATTTTCTACTAATTTCCATATTTCTCTGTATATTTTCAGGTATTCAGCAATGATGGTATGCCGGGATATGTATGTTCCGATTGTACAGCCATCTTTGAATTTGCCTATCAATTCAAACAAGTTTGTAAGCAAGCTGATAATTTACTGCGTCAGTTTCCATTAACGGGACAATGGCCAAAACCATTAAATTTACCAGTGCTTATTCGACCGATGCAACAGAATGTCCTCAACAATAAACAATGTACCAAAACAACACAGATACGTATGCAGCCGCAGCAGGGTGGTGGAGGTGGTAACAGGCAATCATCAACCGGTCAGGAATCTCCGGCACAAATAAAGAAAATTCTAAATGCCACACCGGCAACGGTTCCGGCAAAACCCCAAACACCACCAATACGTACTAAAATCGAAAAGATCGACGTCGATGATGAAGATACCACAATAAGTCTATTGGCTAAACTGGAAAACACAGACGAAATATCCTTCGATGATATACAACAATTGATGGCCGAAGAAGAAGCCAATCAAAGTGTAGAAGAACTTATTACGCCAGATTTTAGTACCACAGATTTTAATAGCACCGATATGCCGATAGTTTATTTGGATGCTGGACTAAAGTCCAAACCAAAATTATTGAATAAATCTTCGGTACGTATTTTGAACAAGGAGGCGGGACGTGATAATGAACCACGTTTGAGTTTGCCAAAAATTAAACATGATTCGGATGGTAATATGGAGATTGTTGCGGAAATTCTAGATGCCGATCAACCCTATGAAGATGAATCAGATCCCAAAAATGCTGAAGTTATTGACACACAAGTCTATCCGTGTCCACATTGCGATCGTTCATTCCCACTGCTGCAGCTAAGGGATCTGCATATGAAAAATCATACTCGGGATAGGAAATTCGATTGTGAGGAGTGCGACAAAAGTTTCTTCTCCAAATACGACTTGCAGAGGCATGTCTTTACGCATAATGGTGAAAAACCATTCAAGTGTTCAGCTTGTGATAAGGTAAGATTTTTATAACCCAATTTGAAATCGTCTTAAAAAACATTTTTTTAATCGTTATTAAAAAATATTAAAATGTTTTTTTATTTACAGGCCTTTTCACGTTCAACCCTACTGCAGAGACACGAGAAAACCCACACCGAAATACCCAAATTTATATGTGTGACCTGTGAACGACCCTTCATTTCGAAGGAGGACATGGAAAAACATGCTGAACGTCATAAAATAAATCGACCATTCCAATGTAAATTGTGCAACAAGGGCTTTGCATTTAAGCAGGGTCTAGAACGCCACGAAGTTGTCCATTCACGCCAACAACCCTATCCATGTCAATATTGTAACCAAAGTTTTTCAACACCCAGTAAATTGGCCCGTCATCTAACTGCCCATGCCGGCCAGCGGCCATATCCTTGCAAATATTGCAACAAATCATATCTGCTGTCACATCATTTGACACGTCATATGCGTTCACACAAGGAGCATGTCGATAAGTCCAATACACCATCGTTTATATGCAGTCGCTGTCCGGAAAGTTTCCAAACCCGCGATGAACTTATAAACCACTCGGCCAGCCATGCTGATGCCAATAACCTGTCGTGTTCCCTCTGCAAAGAGGTGTTTGCAAATATGGAAGATCTAACCGCACACATAAGTGAACATTCTGTCGGCGAAGCGTATGCCTGTGAATTTTGCGATTTAATCTTTACCGTTGCTGAGAAATTACAAAAACATATTGATACGGAGCATACCCAAGAAATGGAAGCATATCATGAAGATGATCGTATGCAGGCAGATCGAATGAAAGATGGGGCAAATCCAAACACAACGACGGCGGATGGTACAGAGGATCCTCTACAAGAGACGGTTAATGAAATACTGTTTGACGATGCCACAGAGTCGAGGGAAAATAATCACGAACAAGTTGTTATTAAGAAAGGTGAGATAATCATACAAAAATTATATGGATTTGATTTCAAATATATAAATGATATATTTCTCTTTCCTTACAGAAAAAGACGCTCCCGCAATTTTACAACAAGTTATTATTAAAAGTGCTGCCACTAAAAAGCCAACAGCAGCAGCAGCTGGTAACAAAAATGAAGACAACAGTCTTTTAATTCCTCTGAAACAAAGAAAAGTCCAAATGAACAATAATAAAATTATAGCTCAAGTAGTGAGTCCAAATACTACGTCACCACAATCTCAATTGCGACGTAAACTGCCCACAACAGCACCACAGACAAGAGAAAAGAATCAACCCTCAATTGCAGATTCGCTAATGAAAATGCCCAAAGGTATAACTGTAAAGAAAACTTCAACGACGGTTGATGATAAAAATCGATCACCAAACACAAGCGCAAAATCTCCGCGATCCGCCAATAACTCATTAAATGTTTCACCATCGACATCATCGTCGGCATCTTCTCCGCCAACAGGCGTTACAAATGTTCGTATTCAACGTATGCGTGTTACCAAAGCCCAGGCTGAACAATTGGTCAAAGAAGGTCGCATTAAAATGAAAGATGGCCAAATGATTTTAAATAAGGAAAAATAATTTCAAATTTTTTTTACAAATATTTTTTATCAGTTTTGTTTTCCAACAATGCTTTTATAATTGATATCTCTAGTTGTAGTTTTTTTTTTTGCATTATTATTGAACTATTCTTTTATATATTGTTCACTATATGTATTTATTTAGAAGTAAAATACATAATGTATATATGTATGTATGCTTCTACTATTTTATTTTTAATATCTACAATTTATGTTATTTTGACAAAACGGATAAATAAATATTTATGGAATATTCCGAGAGGTTTTTTCTTTGATCGGGAATTAATTAAAAAGCTGGATAGAGTAAAAAATTAATTTAAAAAAGAGAAAAAATCTAAAAATATTTCATAAGGCGTGAATTTTTAAAAATATATATATTTTTTATAATTCACAAGGCGTGGATTTTTCAAAAAAATATTTTTCGAGACCTAAAAAGGGGTTGATTTTTTCAAAACTGTTTTTTAAGAATTCAAAATGCATGATTTTTTCAAAAGGCATGGAATTAAAAAAAAATTATTAATTAAAAAAATTGTTTTTGGAATTAAAAAAAAAAAAATTGGAAGTTTTAATAAGACGTCCACCCTAATTATACCCTACACAACTATGTTGTCAGGGTATTATAGCTTTGTGCAGCCCCAAGAGTTTGTAACGCCGCGAAATATTGGTCCTAGGACCTACCTTTTAGTATACCGGTCATATCTCGACTAGCAGAGTTGATCTAGACATGTGTGTCCGAACGTCTGTCCATTATAATTTGTAAACACGATACAGGCCACAGATATGGACCAATCTTCATCTTAGGGGAAGAAATGGACCAAAAACTTTATTTTTGTCTGATTTTCTGGTCGCTCCAGAGGCCGCAATTATGGCCCAAACATCGCGAATTTTTATATGGAACCCTTCTCCATATCCCTGTTTGATAAAGATCGGTCAATATTTGGCGGGTCAAATGGAAAAAAAGACAAAATGTGTATTCTATAGCGTATGATAGTATATCCAAGAGGAGTGTTTGGCCTTTAAATTGATACCAATAATATTGGGGTATGTACTCGGATGTGGGAGTTACACGTTAAATATATACAGATGCTTACGTATTCAGATATTATTTAGTAGTCCATTGCCACACTGGAGGGCGGAAATATAGCGATTCCATATATAGGCTACAATTATAAGCCGAACATCAGAACACAACCGGCGGTGAAGGAATTATGGACAAGTAATTAGAAGGGCTGTGTGGAATACTGGTAATATTCGGAAAATATGTCAGTGTAAGGAAAAGGTACTGTTGACCTTTAATCGGGCAAGAGGGTGCAACTATGACGAAATATTACCCAGGATCGGAATAAAAATCCGCAGAAAGATAGAGTTCTGTGGTAGTTGTGTAGGGTATTGTATGGTCGATCCCTTCCGTCTATACTGCTCCGCTCACTGGTTTTAGTATTATTTTCCTGGTCGTTGTTCTACATTTTTACTTGTGATTTCATAATTTTTTAAAATTTATTTTTTTTATAAGGTTCTTGACCGATTCTTGATTGATCTACAACAAAGATATGCTAGAATGCAAAAAAACACATGAAAAAAAATAGTAGAATATTTCCTTTATAAACTGTATATAAACAGCACACAGTTCCCCCTTTGTTCCTATTCCCCAGAGATTTGAGTGTCTTTCGAACTTTAGTATGAACACAAATATTGGCAAAGCTTTCCGATCTAAAAAAAGTATAAAATAGTAAAACATTTTCAAAGTGAGTAAAGTTATTTAAATTTAAACTAAAAAATAAAAAAATAATAACTGTTAACAATATTTATGGTAAAAAAATAAGTAGTGTTTTTTTAATAAAAAATGTATCCTCTTTTGATGATGTTGAATTTTTACGAAATGTTGCATTGTTATTTTTCTTTCATAAAAAACAACAATGTATACATTTATTATTTATTTGTTTGTTTCATTCAATAATATCTGAATGTAAGTGAAATATTGTGACATTGTTGTAAACACAATTCCCAATCGGAATATGCTGTAAAATATTTTGACATGTATCATTTATTTTTGCATAGGTGGAGGCAATTGTTATTAATATTTCACAGCTGCCATTGTCGTCGTGTAGTACAAAAATACGGAAAGATCCAGGACCTCTTTCCCTTTGTTGGACAATGCTTTAAATAATCATCAATTTATTGGGAAAAGTTTAAGGGTGGCCTGAAAATTTTTGAATTCTCAATAAATCCCATATGGGATTTTCCAATTTTCATTAATTTTGTGGCTATGTTTCAAATGTTCAAACATTATATTATCTTGAAAAAAGTTGTGCCAATTTTGGATCAACTTGGTTACTCTATCGCATGATACTAGTAACTTATGTTTATATATATATATATATATGGATCCCGACCGATGTCATATATTAAGGATGCCCACCTTATGATGGAGGGTATAAGAAGTTCACCCTGGGCGAACTTTTAATGCTCTTTTAATACATTTCAATTCTTTAATCGGATGAAAATGTTAATTTTTGTGACATATATACAAAGAAATGTATAATTTTACTAATGATTTATTATAAAACACATTTAATATAAACGAAAATTATATAAACAAGTATTTAATAAAGGAAATATCAAAATATTTCAAAGAAAAACTTAAAATTATTAGCAACGAAAGGGTTAAATTGCAAACATTTGTTTTTTGACGCCGTTATGCAAAACACACCTTTGCCACTTGTGACAACGACGCCGCCACCCACAATTGTCAAGCGGCCACAAACTCTATGCCGTTGTTTGACGGAGCATAAACAATCGGTTCTCCTCTTGAGAGAGAGAGAGAGATCAATGAACAAAAACAATAGCAACAGCAACAAATCACTGATTATCGAACTCTAGACTGGCGGAGACGGTTTTGCTTTATTTTTTAATTATTATTAAAGTCGTGTGTTGTGAGCGCATTGTGCAGTTAAAATAAATACCGCTTGTTGTTGTTGCTGTCGATAGATTTGTGTGTTGCACTTTATCATCTTCGATGAACGATGTTAGTTTTAAAACAAAATGCATAACCTCCAAAAAATCAAACGTCATAAAAATGCATTACAACAACAGCAAAACAATAAAAGCCGTTTTGGCGTTTGATGACCATATTTGTAAACAAATTTGTTCAAAGAAATGACAAAAAAATGAACAATTAAAACAGTTTGATTTTGAATCGGTGACAAATAGCAATAACTAGTGTTTAATCTATTTTGCTGGCAAGTGCAACAGCAAACAGTGCGCCCGGCCGATTATTCTTGGCCTTGACAATAAGTAGTGTGTGGGGTTATAACCAAAAAAAAAAAAAAAAAATTGGCGTGTCTGCTTGTTTCGTCCTGAAAAGTGAGTGTTTGAATTGTGCGTGTGCATTGCAATAGTCGGCGTCGATGCTCGCTCTATACCTTATTGTGGGTGAAATTAGAGAAAACTAAAGGATAGAGGAGGAGCAGTAGCAGAATTAACATTGGGAAAGTTAAAGAACAGAGATGGTGTTTTGATTTCCACTACTCCTCAAATCAAATACTTCCTCCAAACGCGACGCAATAGTTTTGTTTTATTCAAATTGCCTGCCTGCTTGCCACAGTTCGTCGTTGTGGTGTTTTACATTGTGTGTTCGTCGTTCTCTTATCGGGAAAAACTTAAGTTGAAAGAAAATATATAGTACTATTGAATCATATTACTTATTAAAAAAAATCAAATAAATAAAAACAACATCAACAGAGTGGACACCAACCATCAAAATGACAGACGAATGCATATCAACTACAACAACGACTAGAAGAACAACAACAATTGAATATATAACAAAAGCTACACTAAAAATGAATACAACTGCTGCCACACGAAATGCAACAACGGATTCGACGTTTCGTCGTAGTTGTACAGACGACGATTACGACGAGATTGGTGATCGTCCAGATGCTTTGGGTATGGGCATTATGGGTGGTGAAGATCCATCTGCTGGAAATAAGACTGCAAACGGTGTTCTACAATCGCATCAAACAAATGGCAAAGTCGCCAGGTAAGTCCTTTTTATCTGAAGATCTAATAATAACAAATAAAAAATGCTAAAACTCCAATTGTAGATAAAAATGCTACAAATCTGAAATGTCTAGGTTAAAGTCCATGTATAGAGGAGAAAAAAACAAAATTTTGAAGATTCATTTAAATATGGATGCAAACATAATTTGGAGTTATCCTCAACATTATTGCAGCATATGATTTTGAAAAAGTATCTTGAACCGAATTTCAAAGAATTTCAAAAAATACAAACATTATCTTCCAAGAATGCAACGACGGATCAGGACAATTTCAAAACCACCCCAACCAATTATCTCATAAGATGGAGCTTTGAAATTTTGCACAGACATTGTTAGTACTCCCATTAAGTTTGTTAAACGTTTTGGTTTAGCCTCCGTATAATGGTACTCCGTAATATTCGTTATTTTTGGGATTTTGGACACGGGTTTTCAAACCAATTGGCTGTGATTTGCTATTTTGGTTTCTTATTGACTGTCAAATCACACTACCAAAAAATGATTAATATTGATCCAAGTTTCTGGGTAGTTCCCATATAAAGGTACCACACATAATATTCGGTATTTTTTAGGATTTTGGACACATTTTCCAACCGAATTGCCTGTAAATTGATATTATGGGTCCTTATTGTATAGCACTTCCCCGTACTAAAAATTATTAATATAGACCCAAGTTTCAGTATGGCTCCCATATAACGTTACCCTCGATGTTAGGTATGGAACCGATTTTCAACCATATTGGCTGTAATTTGGTATTTCGTATTCTCACTGGGTATCAATTCTAACTACGAAAAAATTAATTATTATTGACCCATGTTTCAGGGTAGTCCCCATATAAAGGTAGCCCGCAATATTCGGTATTTTTGGGATTTTGGACGCGTTTTTCAACGGAATTGGCTGTGATCTGCTTTATTAGGGTTCTCATTGTATATCATATCTTCGTACCAATAATTATTAATATTGACCCAATTTTCAGTGTAGCACCCATAGGATTTTGGACACGTGTTTCACTGAAATTGGTGTTATCATTGTGTGGTACATCCTTGCACTTAATTTGGACCAAGTTGGAGGGTAGCTCTCATAAAACGGCATCCCCAAACCTCGGCACTAAATTTTAATATTGACCGATTGTCATGAAAAATGACACAATTGTTCCTTGTTCAGATCCCTTTCTCCTTGTAGATTATTGTGATATTCGGGCCATGAAATGTAGCTTGTAGCTTCTACAGCGTCCAGAAAAACAAAAGAAATAAAGTTTTTGGTACATTGCCAAAGTTGGTCCATAACTTTGACTGTGTCGTGTTTACAAATTATAAGGAAGAGGCGGACGGACACATATGGCTACAAAGGCCTCGACTTTGTCGAGATATTATGATTGATATACAAAAAGGTGGGTATTTCGCGGCTTTACAAACTCTTAAGCGCTCTAGAAGCTATAATACACTTACAACATATTTTATTCTTTGAGAACCCGAAATACCAATAAAGCCTGGCTGGAACCTGGAAATGTGGCTGGACTTCTATGAAAAATGTTCTCTGAAATGTTGTTTTATCTTCTGATAACATAGGTAGTAGATGTGATACGTCTTTGCATAATAAACATACAGAAATCATTATTTTTTAATTTTCTTCTTCTTCTTTGTGAACAAAAAAAGTACATTCAAATTTCTCATCATTTCCTTTTTTAGCTTTGAAATAGCATCGGTCGCCCGCATGCCCACCGAACGTAACGCCATGGAATACAATATGAATCACAAACGACGCGGTATAGCCCTAATTTTTAATCATGAATATTATGATATACCATCGTTGGAACCGCGCAAAGGTACCAATGTCGACTGTGAAAAACTAAAGATGGCATTGAAGAATTTAGATTTTGATGTGAACATTTACAAAGATTGTAAATTGCGTGATTTATATAAACATATCGAAAGCGGTAAGTATATACTCCAATATCAATCAAATAATACAAAAAAAAAAAAAAAAAACACACACACACACAAATCAGCAAATGAAAGTGAAACGAAATTATGGTAGTCATCGTCATCGTATTAATCTAAAGTAAACACAATATAGAATCTAAACACAATATAGAAATACTGGAAATGCATTTTATTGCCTACTTAAAGGGATTTTTTTCTTGAATAGACGTTTAATAGATAAGATAATTTTTGCATTGTCGTGATTGAATTTGGCATGGATGGGGGGATTACTTTTTATTAATTTTTATACAGTATTGCGAAACAAATAATAAATTACACTAATTAATTTCTATTCAGTATTTTTTGTTTGGGAAAATTGCTTCAATATTTTTTTTTTATTGGAGAAAGGAATATTTATAAATAAGTGGTGTGTGTTTTTATACATTTCTCCAAAAGGTGGAGTGTATATAAAAGTTGTCATTCCTATTATCATTGAGTGGTAAATAATCCTACCAAAAATTATCAATATCGGTTCACCTGATATTTTACGTAAATGCAAATTTGATACCATTTTTACACATTAGTACGAATTTCCAAAACTTTATACGTAGCTAAATCCTACACCCAAATAGTGATCCTATCTTCAAATTTCAAGATTCTAGCTCTATCGGTTTACTCAAATACTTATTTGGTAACATTTTATACACATTGGTACAAAATTCCAAAACTTTCTACATATCCCAATCCTACGCCCCAACAATAACCAAATTACCGGATTCCAGCTGTATTGATTCACCCAAAATTTAAATTGTACAAAATTTAGTACACATTAGTACGAATTTTCAGGACTTCCAGCAAACTCCCAACCTACAATCCAACAGTGATCCTAACATATAATGTCAAGATTCCAACTCAATCTGTTCACCCAAATCCACATTTGGTACCATTTTTTACACATTAGTTCAAATTTACAAAATATTCTACCAAATTTAGTACGAATTTCCAAAACTTTCTACAAACACCACCCTACAACCCAACAGTGATTCTAACATCAAATTTCAAGATTCCAGCTCTATCGGTTCATCCAAATCACAATTTGGTACCATTTTTTACACATTAGTTCAAATTTCCAAAATATTCTACATAGCTCAATACTACATCCCAACAAAGATCTAACTTCAAATTTCAGGATCCCTGCTCTATCGGTTCACTCAAAATTCAAATTGTACCAAATTTAGTACCCATAAATATAAATTTCTCAAACCTAATCTTACACTGCAACTGTAACCTTATTTCCAAATTTCAATGTTCCAGCTCTATCGGTTCACCCAAAATTCAAATTGTACCAAATCTAGTACAACATAGTACCCATAAGTATGAATTTCCAAAACTGCATCCATCCCCTAATCCTACACTACCTTATTTCCAAATTTCAATGTTTCCATCTCAATTGGTTCACCTAAAAGTTCAATTGTACTAAATTTAGTACACATTAGAACGAATTTCCAAAACTTTCCACAAAACCCAATCCTACACCCCAAAAGTGATCCGAACGTTAAATTTAAAAATTCCAGCTCAATCGGTTCTGCATTTGGTACATTTAGTACAAACCTGCATTTGGTACCATTTAGTACAAATTTCCAAAACATCATGCATCGTTTCACCCAAAATTTAAATTGTACAAAATTTAGTTCACATTAGTAGGAATTTCCAAAACTTCCTAAATAGCTCAATTTAACCCCAATAATGATCCTAACTCCAAATGTAATGATTCCAGCTCTATCGGTTCACCCCAAATTTGGTACCATGTAGTACACATTATTACGAATTTTCAAAATTCTCTACATACAATATTTCTACACCCCAACAGTAATCCTGACTACAAATTTCATTGTTCGCGCTCTATCGGTTCACCCAAATCCAAACTGTACCGATTATACTACGATTTAGTATTTTTCGTACACATAACTAACAAATTGCCAAAACTACGTACATATCCCAATCCTACACTCCGACGGTAATGTTATTTTCAAATTTCAGGATTCCAACTCAATTTGTACCTCCAAATTAAATTTGTACCGTATATAGTACCATATAGTACTTTTCGTATACATAAGTACACGCTTCCAAAGCCAGCTCCTTATATCGACCCTACTTCTCAACTTTAATTTGCATTCCAAATTTCAAGTTTTTAGCTCAATCAATTCACATGCTACGAAATTGCACCAAATTTAGTACATTTCAGTACTTTTCGTATATATATATTTCGATTTTCCGAAAACCCATAGTCAGTCAGTCAATCACTTTACTCTTTTATTAGTATAGAAATATCATCGCCACTTATATGCATTGACAAAATATATATTTTTATTATCTATTAGATTTAAAAGAATAATCTTCAAAAATCAACGCTTCTGAAATAATATTTTTATTATCCATTAGACCTTGAAAAACATTTTTTTTTTAATTTTTTTAAATGAAATAATTTATTAATGATTCTATTTTATATTCTACCCCATACTTTCAGCTGCATCCCAAGATCACAGCGATAATGATTGTATAGCCGTTGCAATACTCACCCATGGTGAACATGGTTATCTATATGCCAAAGATGTTATGTATAAACTCGAAAATATCTGGCACTATTTTACTGCCCATGAATGCCCCACATTAGCTGGAAAACCAAAATTGTTCTTTATACAAGCCTGTCGAGGCGATCGTTTAGATCCAGGAATTAAATTACAAAAGACTGAAACGGATGGTGAAACATTTTCCGAAATGACATATCGTATACCGGTACATGCGGATTTTCTAATCTCCTATTCAACAATACCAGGTTTGTGTTTGAAGCTCTGCCATTATGACAATTAGTGTGTGTAATATCTTTCTTTGCGTTTTTTTTTTCTTTTTCTAGGTTTCTATTCTTGGCGCAATACCACAGATGGCTCATGGTATATTCAGTCATTGGTAGAAGAATTGAATAGAAATGGTAAAAAATATGATATGCTTACGCTATTGACATTTGTTAGCCAACGTGTGGCTGTGGGCTTTGAATCGTGTGTACCCTCGCGGCCCATTATGGATCAACAAAAACAAATACCTTGCCTCACATCGATGCTAACACGTATTTTACGTTTCAATGAAAAGTCGTCGAATAAGACAACTTAAAAACAATTCTCATTTTTTGTCTTTCACTCTCTGTCTGTCTTTATATACTCTGATGAAGAAGGTGTAATTTAACCAAGTGTCACATCATTGCGTACAAATTTACAAACTAATTCTCAAAAAATGAAAAAGAAATATATGAACAAATTTTCTATTTTCTGATAAACAAAAAATTAACAACGAAATTGTTATAAGATTTTTGTTCATTTGTGTTAGAATCAAATTTTTGCTAAAGAAATTATATACAATATATATATATATATATATATACATATATAGTCATTTAATATCCAATCATCAACAATACTTAATTACATTACAAAAAACATTCACAAATCACGCATTTGTTTAAAGCAATAATACAAATAATTTGTTTTGCTATGTAAATGGTGGGAGGCCTCATGACCTCCTCCATAATTTTTTTAGTTTTACGAAAACACAAACTTGCCTTTATTTATCATGGTCTCTCTGTAAATTTGCTAAATAACAAGCAAATTATTTCTTATTTTTTAATTTAATTTTAAATATTTCTCTCTGATATTTGCCTTCCACATGAAAATGGTTGCCATTTGTTAATTTTAAGATATTTTTGTATAAGAAAAGAGATTTTTTTCTTAAATAATATGAATATAATATATTTCAAATTATTCTTTTCTTTTGGGGGATTTTTAAAAATAGTTCTAAAGGGGTCTACTCGTGTTGTTATATGGATCTGAAGCATGGGTACTTGCGCAAGCAGATGAGGCAGCTCTTGGAGTGTTTGAGAGAAAAAGTCTCCGAAAGATCTATGGGTGGATCTGCGTTGATGGTGAATATCGCCGTCGAATGAACCATGAGTTGTACCAGCGACTATGTTGGCTAGGTCATGTTGTGAGAATGGATGAAGATGCCATAGCACAGGAGGCATATAAAAGCTGGTCTAAAAAAGGCGTGGATTTTTTAAAATAATTTCTTTTCAGTGGCCTACATAAGACGTGGATTTTTTTAAAATATTTTTTTATGAGAACATTTTTTTATGAGCTTCAATGGGGATTGATTTTGAAAGGAGCTAATATAGGAGTAGATATATTTAATAATTGGGTATGGGTCAGATTGCAATTGAAGTGGGTAATTTACGGCTTGGATATGATTGTTGTACAACTGAGTCCTTTAAAATCATTTTTCAGTTCATTGGGAACAAGCGGAGTAACAAATTACCACAAATATTGTTGGAAAAATACCTGTGGAGTGAGAAAAACAAAGTTAAAACTGAATTGAATTAATTTATTGTTTGCTACCACTTACCTCTTTACCAGTCTCCAACAATTTATCCAAAGTACTGGCATGTAAATATGTTCTTTCACGTTCCTCCGCCAAACGTTTCTCCACATGTTTCATATAATCCGATAAGTTTTCGCTGCTCAATAATTCATCCGCCTCATGTTTATAGAAATCCGCTGTTTCAGCTAGAAATTTATTTTCGAAATAATCACGATAAACAGATAGGCTCGCATTTCTCGTCATCCTTTTGCTCCAATAATACGTCTCGTCCTCGTCAAAACCCAATTCTATATAGCTGTTGATGAGATCATGTATCATAGAGCGGTCAATGATCTTACCACGACGTTCTTCATTAATTGACTTTAAAGCAGTATTTGTTAGCGTTTCATGGAGAACATCGAACATGTGTTCCTTCCATAATACCAAGGCCAAGCGATAAATCTCATAAATACCCTGTTGGCCTTCATCACAATTACGCTGTACCCAATGCCTATTCAGATATGAATATATTGAATTTAATAGATTGCTGGAGGTCTGATACCGAAGCCAGTGTTTTGTATATTGTTCCAAGAGAAGTTCTCCATCTACGATCACGTTAAAATTCGTAATTAAATCGGCAACATAATTTTTTAAGCAATTTTTTAAATGATTATAGAGTTTTTTGCCTGGCTCTTGGGCAGTAACAAACCTATTGGTTTGCCCGTTTTTATCCCAAGCGGTTTTATAATTATAGACATGTGTATAGAGTTGCATATAACGCTCCTTTGTTGGTGGTTGTTCCTGTCGATATAATTGTTGTATGCCTTGTTCCAAATATGTCCATATTTCATCAAAATTTGTGTTTTTCTGTGGAGAAATTCTAGGAGATGTCGGATGTTCCATTTTATTGGGTCACAAAAGGTACGATCGATAGCCAACAGTAAATCACTGCAGATGCAGGCTATATATACTAAAGCACACACAAAACTGATGAAATCTTTTTCAAGTGTGGACTGAGCCACAGCTAATAGATGAATCATGGAAGTAAAATTAAATACTGCGGTGGCATTAACATGATCCAATCCAGAATGTCGTATATAAATACATACCAATAAAATTTTTTTTCAGGGATCCTAATATGGCGTTGTTTTTTAAAATAATTTTTTCTGTGGTCTACCTAAAGCGTGGATTTTCAAAAATAATTATTTTAAGGGATCCATTATTTTCTAAAAACAAAATTTTCAGGGGTCTACATAAGGCGTGAATTTTTTTAGGGGTCTACATAAGTTTTTTTAAATATTTTTTAGGGGTCTACATAAGGCGTGGATTTTTAAAAATAATTTTTTTAGGGCTGTGTCCCCTTTAGCCGTTGCTTTTAAAAGAAAATATTTTTTATGGTCCACTAGATAGACCTAAGGTCCTCTATAGAAACACTTTCGGCCTCTCCTCATTGAAATCAACTCGATTAAAAAATTAATTTATTAGTTTTTATTATAATTTTTATTGTTTATTTCATTTTTGATATCTTAATTTATATTTAACACACACACACACATTATGTTTTGTTTTTTCTCTGTTCTCTTGAATGAGGGGGGAAGGAGTGTTGCTGGTGACGCGTCCCATCGTACAAATCATTTATAATGTTGTTGTTGTCATGGGCAAAAAATAATAATAATAATAATATTTAAATATGAAAACCAAAAAGAAAACAGAATATAAAATAAGAATTTATTGTTTTATATTTTTTATTTAAATTATCTTAAATATTACAAGAAAAAAATACGAAGCTTACATCTGTTATTTTTTTGTTATTTATATTTTTATTTTTAAAGCTAAGAGCAAAATGTGGTATTTCGTAATTTTAAAGAAAACTTTAGTTTTCATCATTTTTATATTTTTTGTTTGTATGGGTGGAGAGATGGCGATTTCGTTTTTAAGCAAAGAACATATTGGCGGATTTGTGCTTGAGGGTGCGGGTGGGTGGTAGGAAACGTATATAAACAAAATATTAAAACATGTTTATAACCAAATATGTCATGAATAATTTCATATTGATTTATTTTTTGTCTAGAATTTCTCTTAATCGAATTTCGCGGTAAATCATTGTCCTCTAATTATTGTAAATTAAAAATAAGTTGTTCAAAAAAATTTCATCTAATATTCTAGTTTTTAACTAATTTCTAATGGAGAACAACAAAATCAATTTTGAGTGCCAAAGGTAGTGAGGGAGGGAAAACAAAAAGATTGTCTTGTTATTTAGAAAACAAGCAAAACACAAAAATATATATGGGATATCGATGTTTAAAAACAACGTCTTATAAACAAATAAAACAATTTATTTTTTAAATAATAATTTCAATTTATGATGTGATAAAATTAGGGAGGAGGAAATTAGGAAAGAAGTAAATAAAAAATGAAATCAATTGATCGATAAAGTGCAGAGACAATGAATACAAACTAAAAAAAATATGTAATAAAAATATGAAAAATGTTGAAGATCATAAACACAAGAAGTTGTTACTGCGCAGTGATGTGAAAGTTGGTCTTTTCTTTTAGGGGAGGAGGAGGAGGATGGATGGGAGCCCCTAGGAGCCAGTGATAGAAAACAAAAAATGAATGAACCCTGGTTGTATTCAAAGAAACATTAATTTTCTTCACCAGCAGATTTCCTTTTTTCAATTTGCATGAGTTGCTGCTGCTGCTTCTGCACACACACATACATACACAACAAATTACACAGAGAGACAATTACACATCGTTGCTTTTGTTTCCTTTTGTTGTATTCTTGTTGTTGGATTTGTTTTCTTTTTGCTGTGTTTGGTGTAATGTTGTTTACGCCAAATAGCTATAGGTATCCTTTTGTCCTTCCATCCGCTCCAAATATTCCTTCTCTATTAGAATGTCTATGCATTTCTTGATAACCGGCACCTTGGGCTTGAAACGCGACGACAACTGATTGATGACCTCGGTAATGAGCTGTGTGTGATTGAGCTTTCGTCGCATTTTCATAATGCGCACAATGGCGGCCTGAATCAACAGCTTGCGATCCTCTTCAATGTGTTTATGTACGGCCTCTTGTTCGACCTTAAGTTCAGTCTTCAAAGGTTGATTGATGTTAATGCGTAATTTCTTATTCTTATAGTCGGCATACAATTCCACAACCGAGTTGGGTGTTAGGGAATTTTCATCATCGGGACAGGTTAGAAGTTTTGCCTTGAGTAAAATTTGTAAAACCTGTAAATGAGTAAAAAAGAATTAAAACTTAGGATCTACATGGTAGAATATTCTTTTCAAGGGCAATAATTATGTTTTCCAGATCTTCAATAGGCGTGGATTTAAAAAGAAAATGTTTTCAGGGTCTTCAAAAGGCGTGGATTTTAAAAGAATATTTTTTGAAGGTCTTTAATAATTGTGGATTTTAAAATAATATTTTCAGGGTCTTCAATAGGTTTGGATTTTAAAAGATTTTTTTTCGGGTTATCAATAGTCGTGGATTTTAAGGGAATATTTTTCAGGTTTTTCAATAGTTTTGGATTTTAAAAGAATATTTTTCCGGGTCTTTAATAGGCGTGGATTTTAAAATAATTTGTTTTTAAATTCTTCTGAGCGAGGACATTTTTTCTGGATGTACAGTGTCTTCTACAATAGGCGCGGATTATAAATTAAAATTTTAGAATTTAAATTAATATTTTTTCGAGATCCAAAAAAGGCAGAAACAAACTGTTTGGACTTCCGTAAACATTATTTCGTAAGAAGACCTTTGATATTAAACTAAAAAAATTAAACGACCAGGAGGACTTTTGAACATCTTCTGACACAAATACATTTTGAATCAGGATTATTTTTTTTTATAGTAGATTCGGTTTTTTTTAATATTGAGTTTTGTTGCTATATTTACCTGTACTAAATTCTCCAATTGTATTTGTGTATTATCCAACAATTGTTTTATGGTATAACGTGTCTGATCATTGAATTGCAATAGAACAGCCATTTGAAACGTACTGGCCTGCAGTGTATATTTGTTGCGGAAACAATTTGTCACCAATTCACCCTTACACATATGATATAGCCAATTTAATTTACGACCCGAATGGCGAGCAGCATAGAATGTATTGAAATGTTGCACAGCCTTCTCCAATTCCGTCGGCAATGAGAAACTACTGCTCTGATTAAATGGCCACGAACCTGAGGATAGAACTTCAATGCTAAAATCAATTTCCATTGGAATATTAGCCGTCTGTAGATATTGTTTGAAATTATTATTTAGATCTTTGGATAGACCAATGTCCTGGAACATGCGTTGCAATTTAATGGTGTATTCATAGCCACAGGTCTGCTTCAATTTCGATATCATAACAGCCTCGGCGTCATCGGAGGCGGAGGTGTGATTCACCAAACGTTTGGCCAACATTTTCGAATAGAACTTCTGGAAGACATCTTTGTCTTCGATATATTTGAAAACGACCATCACCTGATTGAGATTATCTTCGAGTTCTTTTTCTTCGGGATTTTTCGATGATTTCTTCAAGAGAATATCGCAATATTTGGCAAGTAATTCTGGCGATTTGCTGGCGCTACTGGCCTGGGTAACAACATTGGAATTGATGAACTTGCCACAGGCCTTATCGAGGGCGGCCACAAAGCCATTGTCATTGTTGAAGGCGGTCAAAACGAGAGCATTATATTTTTTGTGTACCTCCAGTATGGTTTGGACATAGATTTTGGGATCGTTGGCGGCTTCGGTATTGCCACATTTTTCAATGGCCTGTGATCCCTGTTGTAGAATGTGTTCCTCCAAAATGGTTTTCAGTTCGTTGAGATTTCGTGGCGTACGAGCTACCAGGGTGTACATGCGTTTCAAATCGGCATTCTTGTCGGCATTTAAGAGATTTTGGAATTCAGAACGGAATATATCCAAGTGTTTTTCAATGAGAACCTGAAGATAAAAAAGAAAATTAGTTAAAACTGATTTCAGTCAAGTCATGTAATGCACTTACCACTTCACAGGTCTCCACCAGTTTATCCAAAGTACTGACATGCAAGTATGAGGTTAACACTGAATTAAAATCAGCACTGTTGACCCTTTTACGTTCCTCATCCAAACGTTTCTCAACATGTTTCATGTACTCCGACACGGTGTTGCTGCTCAAAAATGCCTCCGATTCATGTTTATAGAAAGCAGCTGTTTCGGCCAGGAATTTCTTTTCAAAATGATCACGGTAGACAGATAATTTCTGCTTTTTCGTATCCTTGTTGTCCATATCCTCCTCCTCATCAAAACCCAATTCCACATAGCAATTGATGACATCGCGTACCAATGATCGTTTAATGGTCTTACCACGACGTTCCTCATCTATGGATTTCAGGACAGCATTGGTAACCGGTTCATTGAGAACCTTGAACAATTGTTCCTTCCATGTGACCAATGCCAAACGATAAATCTCATAAATACCCTTCTGACCCTCTTCATATTCACGCTTAACCCAGTGCCGATTCAGATATGAACAAATTCCATTTAAAACCGTGCTGGAGAACTGATATAGAACCCATTGTTTTGTGTAGTGGTCCAAGAGAACTTCTTCACCTTTGATGGCTTTGAAATTTGTTAGCAAATCGGCTAGATAATCTTTAAGGAAATCCTTTAGACGTTCATAGAGTTTTTTGCCCACGAGTTGGGCGCCACCCAACTTATTCGAACGATTGTTGTTGTTCTGAACGGTATTGACACTGGTACAATAGTTATAGACATAGGTATACAGTTGCATATAACGTTCCTTTGTCAGTGATTGTTCTTGTTGGAATACTTGTTTTATGCCCTGTTCCAAATCGGTCCATATTTCATCCAAATTTGTGTGTTTCTGTGCAGAAGAAGTTCCATGGGAACTTGGACGTTGCATTTTATGTGGGTGTGGACACGAATTAATTGTGGATGGTAATGTTCGTTTACTTTGTGGTTCTGTCTTCAACGGCCTACTATAATGCGATGTTGTTGTGGTTGGTGATGAAGATGATGATGCTGCTGATGACGACGATGTTGTTGCTGCTACTTCTGCTGATGGATTTTTATTGTTATCCTCCTTTGTAGCCGTTGCTGCTTCTGTTTTTATTGGTGGTGGAGGTGGTGATTGTGGCCGTGATCTTTTCAATGTTCGAATGGTCCGTATGTTTGTAGCTTTGCTTTACTAGTGGGTTTTTTAAACGCACAAAATATTTTTTGTTGTTGTTATTATTGCAAATGATAAGAAAATTGAGAATTCCTTTGTTGTGTTGGAGAAAATTTGTTGTAATATCTGAAATAGAAAAAATAAAGTGTTACAAATTATTATAAGTTAAAAATTTTTTCAGGGTCGAATGGGAATTTATAGATTAAAATTTAAATCTGAAAATAACATGTCAGAAAAAACAAATCTCGAAACTTAAACTTTTCACCTGTGACGACAGAAACGACAACTTTACGGATGTTACCGAATGACCAAAAAGTAGCCGTCATTGGTCACTACTTGACCGTTATCTAAAAATCATCATAACAACGCGCGTGATTGTTCATGAGCGGTTAAAGTTGGCTGGGTTATCCTGAATAGGGGGTCACAGGTTAATCAACTGTGGTAATGACCCGCGACCTTAAACTAGACCTTAAGCCCAACATCCCCAGGATTTTAATTTTTAACATCCTTAATTTTTTATTATCGTTTCCTGCAGGAAAATGACTAAACATATTTTATAAAAAATAAGTTCCACGAAGCCTACAAATATGTTTATGTTTTACCTTCAGTGCCTTGAAATTTTGCAATTCATAGACACAAAGCCCAACAACAACGGTCATCGTTTTGCTGTCAATTTTTTTTTTTCCAAAAAATAATCCGTATAATCACGTACGCACGTACTTATATTTCCATTAAGATCAAATAAACAAATTATTGATAATGAAAAATATATCGAGAGTGCGGTGGAGTAAATAAACTCCAAAAAATAATACACAAAAAGTGAAGGTTATTTATTGTCAGTTTCTTTATTTCGTTGTTGTTGGTGGAGTGTGGGTAATGATACATAACAACAACACACTCTGTGCTTTTGTCTCCTCTGTGTACATACAAACACACATACAGAAAAAAACGCAATGCAACAACAAAATCACCCAAAAAATAAATTAACACACATAACCACGGACAACAATGAGCATAAAGAAGAAGAAGTCAAGCAGTGGACAAAAAAAGAAGCCAAGCTGCCACTGATGGCTCCATAAACCAAGCTTTTTATGGTGTTGTTGTTATCGTTTTCAAAATGGATCACAAAAACAAAAAAAACTTCAAAGCGCAGCAAAAGAAGATGTAAAAAAAAAGAAAAACAGTTATGTATGCAGGCAGGCAAGCAGGAAGATGTTTGCTTGGTTTTGTTAAACCACCATATGTTAATCACATAGAATATTTAAATAAATTTTAACAAACCACACATTGTGTATGTGTAGACACATTACAACAACAATGATGATGTTACATTTAAAATTGCAAATTAATTTAGTTTTTTCTCGATTTTTTTTTTGTGAAAGTTAATAATTTCAACATCTTGAAGAGCAACACACACAAACACTCACACAAATTTGAGTTTCAAGTTTCACACTGGGTAATGGGATAGTAAACAGGAAGTTAATTTTTTATAAAAGAAAAAAAATCACATATACTTAACAATTTACATACTCAAAAAAACACAAGGAAGAAATTAAAATTAAGGGTATATATTTAAAAAATATATAATTTTTAATTTTATAAATCCTTTGGAGCCACTTGGTTTATTATTTGTTTGTTATTTTGCACACACAAAATATATTTTTGTTTTCCCCCAAAACAACAAACACACACACGCACACGAAAAACAACAACCAGCCAGCCATCAAGCAATAAAAATTAAAATAATGTTAAGAAATGTTGGCTTGTTATATTTTTTTTTTTTTGTTCCTGCTGACTTTTGTTTTAACCTTGTTTAGTGTAGCATGCTCACTCTTTCCAACTCATGTCAAATGTTATTAAACCACTTATTTGATGTGCTCTTTCTCTTTTACTCGCTAAGGGTTATTATGTATGGGGGCTCCATGATTTCTCAATAATTTTTTTTCTTTCTGGTTCACACAGCCTTTACAAAATTTTTTCTTTTGTTTTTTTTTGGCAAAACACTTTTGTAAAATATAAATTTTTATACATTTATTTAATAAATAACTTTTTTAACATTCATCGCACTTTAATGTTGTTTTATTTGTATTTTTTTTTTTCATTTCGTTTCTTATTGGTTTTTTGATTTGTACGTCTATTTTTTTTCTTTTGTCACAGCACTGACATTTTCCCTTTTTAGCAACATAACCACAAAAATTCGTCATTTTGCAATTGCTATTTAATTTACATAGTTTTTGTTGCTCGTTCCTTGTCAATTATTACCTTTTGATTTCGTATTTTGTTTAGGTGAAAAACTAAAAATTTCCTTTCAATTCTTTTAAAATGTTCAAAAAATTATTTTTCTCCATCCAAGTAATTGTAAATTTTCTCATTTACTGTTGGGATGAGTAGATCGATTTTTGACAAGTCGTCTAGAGTTGTTTTGTTTCGTGAACGCAGTAGTTCAAAAGAAAGGCGGCTCTTTGAAATGAACGATCGGAACTAAGCCACGCGAATTTTGAGCTTTTTCTAGGGCCTTTTATTTTATTTATTTAATTCCGTTGCTTTTTAAGCCAATTTATAATTCATGTGGCCAATTTAAAGTTAATTACAAAGATTACACCTTATTACATAGCTACTCCGTATAGAATTATATATGCATTGCTTACCATAGGTAACAGTACGTTTACATTTAACCTGATTTCGTTAACCCAGTGGGTTTCAATTGTCAATTCCTTTGAATATATGTCAAATAAATCCTCATAAAGAAGGTTAACCCCTGTAAAAAGTTCTAATGTACATGTCGTTTAAGAATGGGCAAGGATGGTGCCAAGATATTTTGCTTCTTCACAAAGGGTTAAAGTCACTACTCCCAGTGATGGAAGACGGAAACTAGGAATCTTGCGTTTCCTTGTTAAGAGCACCAGTTCTGTTTTAGTGGGGTTCACACCAAGACCTTTGGTGCAAGCCCAATTAGACAGGGTTGAAAGGATATCCTCCAGAATGTCTGCAATTGTCGTTAGAAACTTAACCCCAACTAGAACTACATCATCGGCATAGGCTACAACCTTGATATATATGAGATGATTGAATTTCATCCGGTTAAATGTATCTCAATTTATCACCAGAAGCCACAAAAGGGGGGATAGTACTCCTCCCTGTGGTGTGCCTCTGTTGACAGATTTCCACACGGAACTCCCTCCTAAGGATTAGTGCATAATTCTGCTTTCCAGCATTCTATCAATTCATTCCGTAAGGAGTGAGGGGATACCTGTGCTTACGAGAGCAGAATGGATGGCTTCTAGCTTCACATTATTGAAAGCTCCCTCAATATCGAAGAATGCTGCAAAAGTGTAGCCACAGGACTCCATATTCTTCTCGATGCACCAAACCACCTCATGCAGGGCTGTATCCACTGATCTGCCTTTGATGTAAGCATGTTGGGATTTGCTAAGTTTACTATGGTCAATGGTATTCCTAATTTCTGCGTCTAGTAACCTTTCTAAAGTCTTGAGTAGAAAGGAAGAAAGACTAATCGGTCTATAGTCTTTTGGTAGCGTATGACTCGGCTTCCCGGCTTTCGGGATGAAGGTAACTGTTACCTCTTTCCATAGACTTGGTATGTACGACAGAAGTAAACAAGCCCTAAAAATGTCCTGCAGAGATGATATTACTCGTTCATCTGCGTGTTGCAGCTTGACCGGTATTATACCATCTGGGCCAGGAGATTTATAGGGTTGAAAATTGTTAATCGCCCATATCAGTTTTGAGTGTCTTATAGTATCTTCTATCCACTTCTCCTCCTACCTCGTCCGAACTTTAGGCTAATGCACACAATGCGCACCCTCCCTATAGTCTCTACAACCAGGAAAGTGGGTTAACGATAGAAGATCAAGAGTCTCACTGCCAAAGTTTGTCCACGTTCCATTACTTCGCTTAATACTACCTATGGATTTTGGATCCTTAGATAGTACTCTGCGGAATCTGGCCGCTTCGTTAACTCCTTCGATTGACTCGCTATAGCAGACCCACGTTTAGCCTTCTTGATTTCGCTCTTGTACCAATTGAATTGTCTTTCATAGACATCCCAATCTGCACTGAGCTTTGTCTTACTAGCTCTATTGTAAGATTTCCTTGCAGCCTTCCGCAAGGTTGCAAGGTTTAGTGACCACCATACCGGCTGAGATTTTTTCCCAGGGTAGCACTTCAGAAGATTGGCCGTGACATTATTCACAGCTAATTCAACATCCTCAACCGTTTTAAGATCTTTATGATACAGGGTCGAGGCTTCTGTTTTAGCTTTGAATTTGTCCCAGTTTGTCTTCCGAGGATTCCTATAAGGTTTCTGTTTACCTCTAGAGGTAGGAATCTGGTCTTTCCAATGAAATAGCTGAAATATGTATTTATTGTTTTTGTATTTGTACTGCATATAATAGTACGTTTACATTTAACCGGATTTCGTTAAATAAATCCTCATAAAGTAGGTTAACCGGTAAAAAGTTCTAATGTATATGCCGTTTAAGCAGCCTTAATTTAAAACTCCATTGTGGCTTTGGTATAGCTTTTTAACGCCGTTGCAAATGCAACTACGTCTTTGCATGATGCTGAACATCCGTCAAATATAACTGTAGTTTTGCGCCATTTTCCAGTCGTCGTTGTCGTGAATTTATTTAAAAAAGTGTATTTTTTAAGAATTAAATCACTATTTTAGAAAAATTACATAAAATTCATTAAATATAAATCGGTTGTGTGTTGCGTGCGTTTAATTTTGCTGATAATTCGCGAGTGTATACGTTTGTTGTGATTAATTTATGTGCGGTCGAGTTAACAAAGGAGTTTGCATGTTCGTTTTTGAATATAATTGATTTTTAATGCGCAATATAATAAGGGCGTTTGTATTGCATCGGGTTTTTCTTTTGTCAATTTTAAATAAAATAGTTGTTATTGTGATCGAAATGAAAGTTTCCAAGATTAAATAGTGTTGGCCATTCTCTAGTATTGGCCTTTAGAAGCAATATCTTGTTCAAGTTCTTATTGGAAAATGTGTTTTTTGAATTGGTGTTTATCAGAGGCATGATGGATAACGATTTATGCGACAGCGAATATAAAAAAGGTGAGAGTTTTAAAATTCTAATTAAATTAAGTTTTTTTTATATTTTTTACTTTAATTTTTCAGGCAAACTATGTTCCGTCATTTTATTCGGTCGGTCGGTCTAGTCGGTATGCGGGTCGCGAAAATAATAATCAGCCGAGAATTCAAATTTCCACCTAACAGCCAATACCTCAAGTGTTGTTATGAAAAAAATATCATGGTTTCAATTTCTTATTGGAATTATAATTTCGTATATGTTATACACACGATCTTACCAATCACGCCTTTCAAATTTGATGATCCAATATAAAATGCAAAAAGGTAAGGTTTTTAAATACTGTCATTAAATTAAATTTTTCATATTAATTTCTATTTTATAGGACATCCTTGTCATGCGGTTTTTTGTTCGGGAAGAAATATATCCATATTTTAATCTAATCGGCATACGGTAGTGAAACAACATCAACATTTAAACTTAAGTATTGAAATAATCGGTTAAGTTCGACTTTCAACAAAACTGCAGAGTAAGCCCCGGGTCGTTTCGAATCGTACTGAAACAACATGGAATGATGATCGTGATATACGAATAAACGAAGAGGTAAGCTCATCAATAATATAGAGGATTCTGCGAATATAATTATTAACTCATGTACAATTTTGCGCCGACTGGCTGCAAATCGGCATTATCTTCAACCGTAGCGAATTGCATATTATATTTTGCGGTCTTGAAAAAATATTCTTTAAAAAATACACGACCTGATGTGGTCTTTAAAAAATCCACGCCTTGTTGTGGTCTTGAAAAAGTCACGTCTTGTTGTGGTCTTGAAAAAATCCACGTCTTGTAGTGGTCTTGAAAAAATCCACACCTTGTTGTGGTCTTGAAAAAATCCACGCCTTCGGGGTTTGAACCGCATAATAAAATACACATTTTATTTATTTATTTTTCATTTTATTAGTATCACAAACATTTACAGAGTATTATTATAAACAACGAAAAAATAAGACAACATTGTGTAGATAGATATATAGATAGTAGTAGTAGAGTAGTTATGTTACATTTTCCACTTATAGAACTGAGAAAAAAATTTGGGAGAAAATGTTCTATAAACATTAGCGCGCTCTGTGGTTCTGTAACGGAAATGTAAACAAAGGCTTGTTTGAATTTTGGTTTTTTGGTTAGAGGGCATTTCAAAAAATTGCCTTAGGCCCACATAATGCCACTCAATGGCATTTCGAAAAGGAGACTCTTTTTAAGATTCCGTTCTTTTTTTTTTTGGTTTGTGTTAATTTTTGATTTGCTCATGGTTAAGAACAAAAATACCACTCTGGTTGCCATGTAGTTCTTTCTTCTTCGTATAACAAAAGACATTTATATGCTTATAAAAATAACAGTATTAGAAAACAGTTCAGTTTTGTTTTTAGCACACACGTATTTTTTTTTTCATTTGCATTTTGCTGCTTAAATCTAAATTTTTGGGAGAGTTTTTTTCTTTTGTTTTTTTAGTTTTGTTTTAGGGTTGTTTACTTGGAACTTCATAATATTCTGATATTTTGACGATTAATTTCAAAAACAGTTTGATCTTCATCATCACTGTGACCATCCTCAATGCCAATGGGTAGGGGTGTTAGTTCTTGGGTGGAACGATCACCTTGTACGCCATATTTTCGTTCGGCACGTGAGAGACGTAACCTGGAAAAAATATAAAATAATTGAGTTTATTTTTTTTACAAAAATCGTCCCTTAAGACCTCAGAAAACATCTTTCAAAAATCCACACCTTAAGACCCCAGAAACAAAATTCTTCAAATATTGAAAAAATATTCATTACAAACTCCATGTCTTGTTGTGGTCTTATAAAAATAATCCTCTTAAAATCAATGCCTTGTTGTGGTCTTGAAAAAACAATCTTTTTAAAATCCAAGCCTTGTATGGGGTCTTGAAAAATATTCTTTTAAAAATCCACGCATTGGTCTAGAATAAATATTTTTTAAATATTCACGCCTGGTTGTGGTCCCTAAAAAATATTCTTTACGTAAGTCGAGACTTGTTAGGGTCTTTAAAAATGTTTTTTAAAGAATTCAAGCTCTGTATGGGGTCTTGAAAAATATTCTTTAAAGAATTTACGCCCTATATGGGGTCTTGAAAACTATTCTTTAAAAAATCCACACCTTGTATGGGGTCGTGAAAAAATATCCTTCAAAAAATACACGCCCTGTATGAGGTCTTGAAAACTATTCTTTAAAAAATCCAACCCTTGTATGGGGTATTGAAAACTATTCTTTAAAACATCCTCGCCCTGTATGGGGTCTTCAAAACAATTCTTTAAAAAATCCACACCTTGTATGGGGTCTTAAAAAAATATTATTTTAAAAAAATCCACACCCTGTATGGGGTGTTGAAAAAATATTCTTTAATAAATCCAGGCCTTGTTGTGGTCTTGGAAAATTATTCGGCTTAACTCTAGTAAAAACGATCAGATTTTTCTGAACATTTTTCAGAGGTTGGTATTTTTACCATAATTATGGGGATATTTTTTTCTTGGGGGACGTATCCCGTGATTTGACCCGGAAGTTCGGGTACGGGTACCCGGTTATGGACAGATACCAACACCACGCGATAGAATTTCCTTGTTTTTATAGGGTTCTAAGGAACATATCTTTTAATCTACAACAGATACATCCACTTGTCGCACCATTTTGGAAATGGCAAATTGTGGTCAGGATTGGATAGGGACTATAATAGACCCAAGTTCGACTTTTAGGGGGATTTTAAATAAAATCAGGGTCCAAAAACCAGTTTTTTGACTTATCTCCAATAAATCAGGGTCCAAAACCGGTTTGACTTATCTCCACCCCATCATAGGTATTTTTATAGCCTTTAAAATGATACCCATTTTATATTAACCGGATCCGTAGAACCGGATATAAACGGGTACCCGTATCCGAACTTCCGGGTCAAATAACCGGGTACGTCACTCCAGAAAAAAGATATCCCCATAATTAGGTAAAAATACCTACCTCTGCAAAAAATTTCAGAAAATGTTGAGCGTTTTTACTAAACTAGAGTTGTTCCAATTATTCTTTAATAAATTCCCAAGGATCTTGGTCCTGCAAATGACTCATAAAAAAATTTCCCTTCAATACTTACCTATAAATTTTAAAGATTATAAATACTATCGAGCTCAAGCTCAAGGCCGCAAAAAAGTAGAAACCAGTCTTTAGAGAATCGGAAATTTCCTCGTTACTTCTCAATATTGTTTCCTCCTGATGGTAGAATTGATCCGATGAGGAGGATGCTGCTGCCGGTTGTTGTTGTTGTGATACTGAGGCCGAGGTAGGTGATGACGGTGGCTTCTTGTCGGTGGTGACATTTGTGGAGGATGCCGGGTTGTTGGTCGCAGTCCGATTAAGACTCGTGGCCACTGTATCAGGAGTCTTTACAGTTTCTATATTTGGCTTTGCTTGAGGTGGTGCTGCTGCTGCCTGAGAGGCAGCCTGTTGCTCTTTTGAAGTTTTTATAGCTTCGTCACTTTTCGGTACCTCAATGGGTTCTGGGGTCGTCTCCAATGCGGCTACCTTCAATTCTTTTTTGACCGTCTTTGGTATTGGCTGTTCCGCTGCGGGTTTTATGTTTTCTTCAATTTTTGTTGCCGACGAAGATGATGATGCATTGGCATTTTGTTGTTGTTGTCCGACTTCCTCCGCCAGGCTTCCGGAAATTATTAGAACGCAAATTACCATAAAAATTGTTTGTTTTTGTCTATATAGCCGCATTTTGCTTTCACTAATTCCGCTCTACGTTTATTCCCAAAAAACATTTATTTCTAAATTATTTCAATTTTAGAAAATTTGTATTTTTATTGCTCTCCTCTATCTTCGA
Source organism: Musca vetustissima (assembly GCF_032173495.1). Lineage (NCBI taxonomy): Eukaryota > Metazoa > Arthropoda > Insecta > Diptera > Muscidae > Musca > Musca vetustissima. Next base: position 111,256 of record NW_026873324.1, read on the forward strand.
CTCTGAATCAACCTCTAATCCACCGAATTGAAAAACGTTGCAAATGATACGAATGTGCTGGGGAGACATAGACGAGAATAAAAGCAAAATGCATGAATACGGCAATGTGTTTACGAATGAGTGGGAAGCATAATGGGATAAAAAATAATGCAATCGATTTATCGATATTTGTTATCGAAATAGGTTGTTTTTAATTTCAACAGCCTAAAAGCAGGCAATTTTTTTGTATTTTGGGGAGTTTTTTAAAGGTTTTTTTCTAGGGTCATAAGAGGCGTGGACTTTTAAAGAATATTTTTCAAGGGTCAGAAGAGGCGTGGATTTTTTAAGAGTATTTTTCAACGGTCATAAGAGGCGTGGATTTTTTAAGAGTATTTTTCAACGGTCATAAGAGGCGTGGACTTTTTAAAGACCACAACAAGGCGTGGATTTTTTAAAGACCACAACATGGAGTGGATTTTTTAAAGACCACAACATGGTGTGGATTTTTTTAAAGACCACAACATGGCGTGGATTTTTAAAGAATATTTGTAGGAGTGGATTTAAAAAATCGACAATCAAAATAAGGATTGAATAAAACACTTTTATTTTTTTAATTTCGTTTTATTTGTAAAAAAATATTTTTATACAAAACTAGTTTACATTTTTACAAATTTTATTTTTTATTCTATTTTAAAAAATGATATTTTATTATTATTTTTTTTAATATTTAAAATTTGTTGTTGGTATTTACAATGAAAGTCGTCGAAAGTCTTTGTCATTGTGTCACATACCTAAACGAAATATATTTTTACTTAATATTGGAGTTTGCTGTTACAAAAAAGGAGCTAGGATCTTCAGAAGCCGAGTACCCTGACCCAATGGTTATTTTTCATTAAAAATTCAAACAAAACTTACATGGCTAACATCACAAAAATAATTTATTAAACAATACTGCTGCTATATGATGAAGAGAAAATAGAAAAAAAAAACAAATATTACATATACATATATTACATATCATATACATATGTTTATTATATTAACGATTATTTTGTTAGGGAAAAGGATATTGGTCATAATTATGTATTGTCATTAAAATTTACATTCATATTATTTACGGCACAATGTTCTCAACTAATTCTAAAAAGTTCATGGTCGAGCTGTAAACAAGCCTTTGGGACACAAAAATGAAAGAAGCCACCTCAGGAGGCCTGAGATTTTTTTTTAAGGAAAAGGCATTTCAGGCTGCCCGAGGATTTTTTTCCAAAGAAAAAGACACCACAGGTGGGTCTGAATAATTTTTTTCTGTGGATAAAAGAAACTAAGGGGGCCAGAGGAATTTTTTAATTAGAAAAAACACCTCAAAGGAATGAGGAAGTTTTTTCTATTGAAAAAAAAAAACACCCCAGGGCGCCTGAGGATTTTTTTTATAAGAAAAGACACCTCTGTGGGCCTGAGGAATTTTTTTCTATAGAAAAAGACACCTCAGGGGATCTGAGGAATTTCTTTCTATAGAAAAAGACACCTCAGGGGATCTGATGAATTTCTTTCTATAGAAAAAGACACCTCAGGGGACCTGAGGAATTTTTTTCGATAGAAAAGGATACCTCAAGGAACCCAAGAATTTATTTTGCCCTCCCAAAAAATTTTTTTATTTTCCAAAAAATGATAAAATTGTTTTTTTTTAATTTTTTATAAAAAAGTTTCTATTCATAAATTTTTTCGTTTATTATTAGTTAATAACTAAATATATTCATATACATACACATTTATATAAAAATAAAAAAAAATAATAACAAAAATTTAACTAATCGAATGTGTGAAGAAGCTGAGGAATAATTTTTCATATTCTAAGAAGACATACATACATACTTATTTATTTATCGTTGTTGTTGTTTTGTTTTTTAATGGATTATGAATGAGCGTGTTTCTAACTAGGACTATAATTTTTAGAATGTTTGTTGTTCTTATTGCTATTGTTGTTGTTGTTGTTATTTTTATATCATATCATACTGCCAAACATCCGTTTGCCACGGGTCAAGACCAGACTTACAACCATTACGGTCAATAGAAAAAAGACTAAACTTAAAAATGTGGTAATAACACGACATCTTTGGCGGAATTTCTTCTCTTTTTCCATTTTAATGCGCAACTGTTCGGCTCGAGGCAAATCCAATGTGAAATCTGATTCGGGACGGGATGAGGGCTAAAGCAAAAATGAGAAAAAGAAGAAGAAGAGTAGAAGAAAAATTATTAAATTGATGAATGAATTATGTTGTCAAGTTAAAATTTATATAATTTATTATAATTTGAATACAAAAACAAACAATTTTTTTCGAATACATTTATTTTTAGGTGACACTATGTCTGTTATAACCAAATCTCCTTTCTTGCGGCTATGTCATAGATTTGAAAATATTAATTTAGAAAAACCCTGAACGAAATTCCTCAGGCCCCATGAGGTATCATTTTTCTATAGAAAAAAATTCTCAGGCCCACCAGAGGAAGACTTTTTTCTATAGAAAAAAATCCTCAGGGCCCGTGTGGTGTCTTTTTTCTATAGAAAACAATTCTCCGACCAACTGAGATGGTTTTTTTTTCTATAGAAAAAAATCTTGAGGTTCTTTTTTTGAGGTGCCTTTTCTTAAGGAATGCTTTTTCTGTAGAAAAAAATCCTCAGGCCCTCTGAACAAAATTCCTTAGGCCCCCTGAGGTATCATTTTCTATAGAAAAAACATTTTTCTCAGGCCCAACAGAGGAAGATTTTTCTACAGAAGAAAACAATCCTGAGGTGTCTTTTTTTGTAGAAAAAAATTTAAATTCTTCATTAATTCGTTTCAAAGACGAATTCCCGAATTGAACTTAATATTCTACGCACTCTGCGATATTTTTTTTTTATTTTTTTTAAGTTATGTATATGTTTTCGCACTTTCAATGACGTATTTAGCACAACTGAAACTATGCAGCCCTTGGTGTGAAGCATTGCCTCTTTTAGCATTCCAAAGAAGTAGCCAAAATAAAATCACCTTCACAGAAGCCACAATCAATATTCAATGGTGGCAATTAAATTTTAAATCCGGTGTTCGTATTCAATAAACGCTTAAATATAAACCTCTCTGTAAACCGGTGTCGGATTTTTCTATATTTTATTCTATAGAAAAAATCCCTCGGATCATCCCAAGGTGTCCTTAAAAAAATAGAAAGTAATTCTTCTATAGAAAAAAAATCCTCATGTGTATTTTTCTATAGAAAACCAGTAAGGAAAGTAGTAAAGTCGGACGGGGCCGACTATATGATACCCTTCACCACTTTGGCATATTCAACAGATGAATCCTAACAGACGTCGAATTTTTTAAGGATCATTAACATGAAAATAGATCCATGTCAATCTGCCACCTATACTAAATTTTTCATTTGGTCAGATATAGGTTTGCTTCTTATGTTATACTAACTTCAGAACGTAGTGCAAAATTTTGTGCCGATTGGACCCACCTTGTTGAAGCATTTATCCAACATCTAGGTTATACTAACTTCAGTACGTTGTGCAAAATTTGTGTCAATTTGGCGTAAAATCGAACGAAAATATATATGTAGAAGCTATATCAAAATCTGAACCGATTTCAATGAGACTTGCCAGAGATTAACTACAGTTTATTGTACAAAATTGTGTGGCAATCGGACACTCAAGTGCACAATTTACATAAAATTGGAAGGAAATATATATGGGAGCTATATCTAAATCTGGACCAATTTTCAGGAAACTTAACAAACATCATTCTAGACCTAATTCAGTACGCTGTGCCAAATTTCGTGCAAATCGAAAGATATTTAGGGACTTTGGTGCACCATTTACATTAAATCGGACGAATATATATATATATATATATATGTGCGCTATATATAAATCTGCATTTTCAGGAAACTTAACACACATTATTCTAGACCTATATCATTACGCTATGCCAAATTTTGTGCAAATCAAAAGATATATAGTGACTTTGGTTCACCATTTACATTAAATCGGACGAAAATATATATGGGAGCTATATCTAAATCTGAACCGATTTTCAGGAAACTTAACACACATCATTCTAGACCTAATTCAGTATGCTGTGCCAAATTTCGTGCAAATCGGATGATACATAGCGACTTTGGAAAACCATTTACATTAAATCGGACGAAAATATATATGGGAGCTATATCTAAATCTGGACCGATTTTCAGGAAACTTAACACACATTATTCTAGACCTATATCAATACGCTATGCCAAATTTCGTGCAAATCGAAAGATATTTAGGGACTTTGGTACACCATTTACATAAAATCGGACGAATATATATATATATATATATATATGGGAATTACATCTAAATCTGGACCGATTTTCAGGAAACTTAACCGACATCATTCTAGACCTAATTCAGTACGCTGTGCCAAATTTCGTGCAAATCGAAAGATATTTAGGGACTTTGGTACACCATGTACATAAAATCGGACGAATGTATATATATATATATATATATATATGGGGGCTATATCTAAATCTAAATCGAATTTCAGGAAACTTAACACACATTATTCTAGACCTAATTCATAACGCTGTACCAAATTTCGTGCAAATCGAAAGATATATAGGGACTTTGGTACACCATTTCCCAATTTCAATAGGGTTCGTCATTGGGCCAAATAAGTTACCTATGTCAAATTTCATCCAATTCGGATCATAAATGCGACCTGTACTTTGTTTACAATTTAACATGGACAGACAGACGGACGTACGGAGGACAGGCATGCATAAATCGACTTAAAAAGTGATTCTATGCATATTCTCAAAAGGAACCATGTGTCTATTTCGATTCCTTTTGCCTGTTGCAAACATATGCACAAAGACATAATACCCTGTACCACAGTGTGGTGAAGGGTATAAAAATCCTCAGCTCTCACTGAGGCGTCTTCTTTCCAGAGAAAAAAAATTGCTTATAAAATAGGAAGCCTTTTCATTTAAAATGCCATTAGTTTCAAAACCAATTAATTCCGAACTAATGATTTTTCTTTCCTATTTTTTTTAATTATAATAAATATTTAAAAGAAATCACCATAACTTCCCTGTGCTTGGTTCAATGGCCTTTGTTTTTTTTTTCGAGACAAGAAGGAAGATAAAGAAGTGATTGTCAATTCATTTAATTTTTATTTTATTTCGAATCGTGTATAATAAACATATTAGCATTTTAAATGCTCTGATTTATGTAAAGCGAAGCTTTTATGCTTCTGGCTGGAGAAAAAAAGTAAAAGTACTTTCTTTGGAGATGATGACGATGATGATGCAAACCTTTCACTCTATGCAAAAATTCGGAAGGTGGAGGTTGGTTACAGTCCATAAGTTAACATTAATTAAATAACAAATGAAGTATCATCTTCAACAAAAGAGTAACACCCTATAACTGACCTATACCTCTACCTCAGTTACTTAAATAATACGAAAAAACCACAACAACATTCCAATAAAAATTTCCAGACATGTTTTTTTTTGCAGCTTTGTTCTCAATCAACAAAGATGTTTACATATCGCTTTTTTTGCCACACTGGCCCCATTTCCATTCAATAACCACTACTGGCTACTGGTTTTTGTTTTCTTGTCGATGATCTGACACTTTTCGAAATTTGTATTTAGCACGTTACGTTATTTTTTTTACTTCCAAAAATATTTCCATGTTTTTGTTGTCTTAACCTTGAAAAAAAAAATGTCTCGCATAACCGCGTCTGTTATCAGTCAGCACAGCTAACCAATAATTATTTTGAGCGGGGCTTGCAGTGTCCATCACGTCATAACCAACGCTAAATGTTTACAAATTGCTTCGGGGGGTAAGCCAAGCTAAGCCCCACACCGATACCTGGTGTTGTTGTCATAGCCCAATTTCCTTCTCTTCTCAACTTTCTTCGTCTTCATTGTTGTTGTTTATTTTTTGTTTATCACTCGTGCCGTTTTTTGTTTACATTCATTACGCGGGATCTAAACGATCGTTAAACCTCAGCTTTGTAGACTGTCGGGAACTTGTATTTTCACTTTCTATTTCATTCGAATTGTAAGAGGTAATAATGAGAAAAAGACAATTAATTCTCTGGTATTACAATTACTTAGCAACATGTTTGAAACGAACATATTTGAAATGAGAATAGAAATAAACACCTCAGAGGGGCCAGAGGAATTTTTTCTATAGAAAAAAATCTTCCTCAGGGGACCTGATGAATTTTTTCTATAGAAAGAAGCCACCTCAGGTAAGCCTGAGGATTTTTTTCTATAGAAAAGTATTCCTCAGGTGGGCCTGAGAATTTTTTTTCTATAGAAAAAAGTCTTCCTCAGGTGGGCCTGAGGATTTTTTTTCTATAGAAAAAGACACTCAGGTGGCCCTGAGAAATTTTTTTCTATAGAAAAAAGTCTTCCTCAGGTGGGCCTGAGGAATTTTTTTCTATAGAAAAAAGTCTTCCTCATTTGGGCCTGAAGAATTTTTTTCTATAGAAAAAAGTCTTCCTCAGGTGGGCCTGAGGAATTTTTTTCTATAGAAAAAAGTCTTCCTCAGGTGGGCCTGAGGAATTTTTTTCTATAGAAAAAAGTCTTCCTCAGGTGGGCCTGAGGAATTTTTTTCTATAGAAAAAAGTCTTCCTCAGGTGGGCCAGAGGAATTTTTTTCTATAGAAAAAAGTCTTCCTCAGGTGGGCCTGAGGAATTTTTTTCTATAGAAAAAAGTCTTCCTCAGGTGGGCCTGAGGAATTTTTTTCTATAGAAAAAGACACCTCAGGTGGGCCTGAGAAATTTTTGCTATAGAAAAAGACACCTCAGGTGAGCCTAAAGAATTTTTTTCTATGGAAAAAGACACCTCAGGTGGGCCTGAGGAATTTTTTTCTATAGAAAAAGACACCTCAGGTGGGCCTGAGGAATTTTTTTCTATAGAAAAAAGACACCTCAGGTGGGCCTGAGGAATTTTTTTCTATAGAAAAAGATACCTCAGGTGGGCCTGAGGAATTTTTTTCTATAGAAAAAGATACCTCAGGTGGGCCTGAGGAATTTTTTTCTATAGAAAAAGATACCTCAGGTGGGCCTGAGGAATTTTTTTCTATAGAAAAAGACACCTCAGGTGGGCCTGAGGAATTTTTTTCTATAGAAAAAGACACCTCAGGTGGGCCTGAGGAATTTTTTTCTATAGAAAAAGACACCTCAGGTGGGCCTGATGAATTTTTTTCTATAGAAAAAGACACCTCAGGTGGGCCTGAGGAATTTTTTTCTATAGAAAAAGACACCTCAGGTGGGCCTGAGGAATTTTTTTCTATAGAAAAAGATACCTCAGGTGGGCCTGAGGAATTTTTTTCTATAGAAAAAAGACACCTCAGGTGGGCCTGAGGAATTTTTTTCTATAGAAAAAAGACACCTCAGGTGGGCCTGAGGAATTTTTTTCTATAGAAAAAAGACACCTCAGGTGGGCCTGAGGAATTTTTTTCTATAGAAAAAGACACCTCAGGTGGGCCTGAGGAATTTTTTTCTATAGAAAAAGACACCTCAGGTGGGCCTGAGGAATTTTTTTCTATAGAAAAAGACACCTCAGGTGGGCCTGAGGAATTTTTTTCTATAGAAAAAGACACCTCAGGTGGGCCTGAGGAATTTTTTTCTATAGAAAAAGACACCCCAGGTGGGCCTGAGGATTTTTTTCTATAGAAAAAGACACCTCAGGTGGGCCTGAGGAATTTTTTTCTATAGAAAAAGACACCTCAGGTGGGCCTGAGGAATTTTTTTCTATAGAAAAAGACACCTCAGGTGGGCCTGAGGAATTTTTTTCTATAGAAAAAGACACCTCAGGTGGGCCTGAGGAATTTTTTTCTATAGAAAAAGACACCTCAGGTGGGCCTGAGGAATTTTTTTCTATAGAAAAAGATACCTCAGGTGGGCCTGAGGAATTTTTTTCTATAGAAAAAGACACCTCAGGTGGGCCTGAGGAATTTTTTTCTATAGAAAAAAGTCTTCCTCAGGTGGGCCTGAGGAATTTTTTTCCATAGAAAAAAGTCTTCCTCAGGTGGGCCTGAGGATTTTTTTTTTCTATGGAAAGAGACACCTCACTTGGGACTGATGAATTTTTTCTATAGAAGTAAGACATATCAGGGGTCTGGGGGATTTTTTTCCTTAGAAAAAAATATCCTAAGGGTTCTGAGGTTTTTTCTTTAGAAAAAAGTGTCCTCAGGCTCCTGAGAATGGTTTTTCTATGGGAAAAAATGTCCTCATATAAAGATCCCGCCCCTTTATAGGCATTATGGTGGCCTTCAGGTGCATTTTAAAACCAAGTGCCTGCATTAAATTGAATTTTATCGAGTATTTAATGTCAATGTTTAGTTTAAATGACAATAGACCCTAAAATTGGGGTTTAGCCCCGATTTTATTTTGGTTTTACGTCAGCATCAAACAAAAGACAAAAAATAGTTAACACTTTGAGTTGAAAAATAAAAAACAGATGCCGTCAAGAAATTTTAACGAATTTAGTAATTTTACGTGCTGCCACATTAAGAAATTCAAATAATGGCCATCACACGAGGCGGACGGTTAGTGGCGATGACGTTTCGATTTTTTTATAATGTACTGCAGATGTTTTTTTGTTACATCCAAGAAGTGTCCAGACCAAAACTTGTGGTTGCTGATGTCCATTGTTTTTGTAATGATATTCCATTATTAAAAGTGTTAATAAAATTACTAACAACTTGTTGCTGTTGTTAGTTTTATTTCTGTTTAATTTTTATAGCTGATGATTGTTTTTGATGTTTAGTTATTATTTTTAAAGACATTGTGTATCTAGTGACCATGTTGGTATTTGTTTTTATTGCCATTTGCTGCCTCTGCTGGCCATTGCCTATCTAGCCGTCTGTCCGGTCATTGGTCGGTCTTCAGCCTCTTCTTTTGGGAATTTTGCAATTTATATTTTGTTATTTATTTATTTTTTGTTTTGTTCGCTGATATTGACATGAACGTGAAATTTTTGCATAATAATCAAGGTCACCATTTATTAACAGAAACCGAAATTTAAAAAATGTTGAACGTTGCCAAAAAAATAAATAACACTACAACTAAATAAAGAAGATTCGAAAAAACACAACACGGCTTATAACAATTATGTGACAAGCATGTGATAATCGACAAATAAATTTTTGTTGAACAGCGCCGACAAACATGTCGGCAGTTTTTTGTTTAATTATTAACAAAGGTGATGATGAGTATTATTTTTTTATGGGTTTTATAGGCTAGAGGGGAATTTTGGAGGGCTTGGAATTCTAAACATTGTCACCAATCAGTGTTCAATAGGAATTGATATGACTGCACCATCCTCATTGTATTTGAGCCAAAACTACTATAGAAAAAGACAACTCAGGGGACCTGAGGATTTTTTTTCTATAGAAAAAGACACCTCAGGGGACCTGAGGATTTTTTTTCTAGAAAACCGGAACTCAGGGGATGAGGATTTTTTTCTATAAAAAGACACCTCACCTGATGGGACCTGACCTGGCAATTTTTTTTTTTTCTATAGAAAAAGACACCTCAGGGGACCTGAGGATTTTTTTTCTATAGAAAAAGACACCTCAGGGGACCTGAGGAATTTTTTTCTATAGAAAAAGCCACCTCAGGGGACTTGAGTAATTTTTTTCTATAGAAAAACAGACCTCAGGGGACCTGAGGAATTTTTTTCTATAGAAAAACAGACCTCAGGGGACCTGAGGAATTTTTTTCTATAGAAAAAAACAGACCTCAGGGGACCTGAGGAATTTTTTTCTATAGAAAAAAACAGACCTCAGGGGACCTGAGGAATTTTTTTCTATAGGAAAACAGACCTCAGGGGACCTGAGGAATTTTTTTCTATAGGAAAACAGACCTCAGGGGACCTGAGGAATTTTTTTCTATAGAAAAACAGACCTCAGGGGACCTGAGGAATTTTTTTCTATAGAAAAACAGACCTCAGGGGACCTGAGGAATTTTTTTTTTTCTATAGAAAAACAGACCTCAGGGGACCTGAGGAATTTTTTTCTATAGAAAAACAGACCTCAGCTGAGGCTGAGGAATTTTTTTTTTCTATAGAAAAACAGACCTCTGCTGGGGCTGAGGAATTTTTTTCTATAGAAAAACAGACCTCAGGGGACCTGAGGAATTTTTTTTTCTATAGAAAAACAGACCTCAGGGGACCTGAGGAATTTTTTTCTATAGAAAAACAGACCTCAGGGGACCTGAGGAATTTGTTTTCTATAGAAAAACAGACCTCAGGGGACCTGAGGAATTTGTTTTCTATAGAAAAACAGACCTCAGGAGACCTGAGGAATTTTTTTCTATAGAATAAGACACCTCAGGGGAAAAACAGACCTCAGGGGACCTGAGGAAGTTTTGCTATATTAAGGAGACACTTCATTGAGACCTGAGGAATTTTATAATCCTCAGGGACCGGACGGAATCAATAGAGTAGTTCTCAATGGGACTTGAAGATTTTTTCTGTAATAAAAAGTTTTTCTTTTCTGTAGATAAAGATTGAAGACAATTCAGGTTGGCTTGATGATTAGCCACTCATCACAAAAAACTTGAAAATCACTTGAAGAACCGTCACCACCAAGTTCCTTGGCGCAACACTTATTTGACTCGGCATCCTGGTGATTTGCAATTGATTGCCCTTTGCAAAAAGAAATAGGAATAGAAATTTTGTTCCATAATTAATTTTAGTTCAATCCAAGCCATTAAAAGACCCCACCTAGTAATGATCGTTTCTAGTTCGAAGTAGATCCTCTGAGCTTGCTTTAGTTGCATCCCCTTCAATGTTTATTAATAGATTTCCAATCTCCATGACAACAACAAGTTTATCTCTGCATCAATAACATCCGAACATATGATCCCTTCCTCAGACATCTTTCCTTTTTGCATCCAAATCTATATTTTCTTGGATCAATCTCTTCCGCCACATCATCTGCCAGGTAAGCGTGGAAAACGCTTAAATACATTTTTTTCACACTACTTTCCATAATTGTCACTTATTTTGTGAGCAGCTATCAGAATTTGCTTCTTTGATGATTCACTTATCTATCAATCAAAAAGTCCCGAAGTTTCCAATTTTTAATAGTTTTGTTTTTATTTTTCTCGCGGATTTGGTCATCAGCAAATCTCATTAATTTAAATCGTTGACCACATGAGAAACGTGATTTCCGTTTAATGTATTAACACCACATGTATCCACCACACAAAAAATCCCAAAATATTAACATTAAAATTAAATTAAAAAATAGCTAGAGAAATATTTTTTTGACAATAATAAAAAAATTCAAATAATCTTAAATAGATACTAAGGAGATTCGCCACTAATAGCTCTGTTATTGCAGGAATTTTGACACTTGCTTAGGTTGCGATGCAAACGAACATTTTAATTTCTGACAAATGTACTTGGGCATCGTTTGAAATTTGGCTTCCATCATGATTCATAATGCACTGATCTCTGACTAATTTCTTTATATATAGATAAAATACCTAAGGTCATTGAGGTGAGTTTTTTCTATAGATATAGATATTCCTCAGGTCACAAAGTTCACGAATTGTATGGAAGTTTGAAAAAATGCATCTAAAAAATCAAATAGTAGGGGAATATGGGACTATGTTAAAAAAATAAACGAATCACCCTGTAACCATAGTTCAGACCTTTCACCAGTTCGAGTCTATGCTATAATGAGAACAGCGTCTTCTAGCGGCAAATGATTGAACTATTTTATAATGTAATTTTATTTGATTTTTAACTACGCCCAATATTCTGCAGATGCCTGAAAATATTCTTCTTAAAAAATTCCAGTTTTATGTGAAAAAATATTCCACAAAAATATTAATGAGTAGTGAAATATGGGAATACCTTCAATATAGGATCGTATTACACCGTACACATAGTTCAGACATATCACAGCTACTCTGGTTCGAGTGATCGAGGGAATATGGGACTATGTACAAAAAATAATCGATTGGTGAATGTAAACATAGTTCAGACTATCACCACTGCTAGTTCGAGTCTATGCTATAATGAGAACAGCGACTTCTAGCGGCAAATGGTTGAACTATTTTATATTGTAGTTTTATTTCATTTTTAAAGTCGCGCCATGTTCTGTCTATGCCTGAAAATTTTTCTATTAATAAAATTCCCGTTGCCTGTGGAAAAAAATATTCTGCAAAAATATCAATGAGTAGGGACATATGGGACTGCCTTCAATATAGGATCGTATCATACCGTTTGAGTGTACGCTTGGTTAGAACGGAAATTGCCACATCTATTGGCAAGTATCTGAACAATTTAACTATGTAATTTAATATGTTTTAAACGTAGCCCCATATTCCCCCTACTTCTCCAGTTAAATGAAAAATATTCTTAAACAAATCCACATCTCTTGCGGATTCCTGAAAATGTATTTTTAATAATGTTGTATATTGAACTAAGTTCAAAATAGGATAGATCATACCGTAAAATAATAGAATCTAATCACCCTGTAAACATAGTTTAGACGTTTCACCACTGCTTGTTTGAGTCTACCCTGTGACAAAATGGTTGCTATCTAGCGACAAACATCTGGCCTATTTTTACTATGTAATTTGATCAGATTTTGAATGTATAGCACCAAATTCCCCTACCTCTGTTGTTGCTTGGAAACTATTCGTAACAAAAATCATCCATATCTTCTGAGGATGTCTGAAAATATGTTTTTAAAATTCTATGTCGTCTGCGGATGCCCAAAAAATATTCTGTAAAATAATCCACGTTCAAAAATAGAATTGAATCACCATCAAACATAGTCCAGACATTTTACTACTCTTGGGTTCGGTTCTAAGATATGGTTAAACGTTAAATTCACCATCTAGCGTTAAATTTCGGAATTATTTTACGACATAGTTTGATGCTATTTTAAACGCAGCCTGTTTTTGCTTGAAAAATATTAAAAAAAAAATCAACCCAAGCTGCCCTAAAATAAAAAATAACAGCTTCTTTGGATGCTTAAAGGAAATATTCTTTAAAAAATCAACGAGTAAGGAAATACGGTACAAGGTTAAAAATATCATCGAATCGCCCTGTAACATAGTTTAGGCATCTCATCACTGCTGGTTTAAGTCTTCACTATAATTAAATGCAAACAATGCCATCTAGCGGCAAATTTCCATACTGTTTATACACGTTATTTGATTCGATTTTGAGCGTAGCCCCATATGCTTCCTACTACTGTTGTCGCTTATTAAATTATTTCTAACAAATTAATAACATTTGCTGACGTCTGAAAATGTTTTTATGTTATGTTCGGATGCTTGATGCTTGAAAAATGTATCCCTGAGGATACTTTTTTTATATAGAAACGAATGTAAAAGTTTTGTTGTGGGTCTCTTGTGTATATTTCCTTTTTTCAATAGAAGAAAATCTGCAGTTGCCTGAGCATACCTCTTTTCCACATTTTCCAATAATCATGACAAAAACATTCAAAACAATTTTAAGCAGTTACTATAGCGATTGGTGATAATAGCTTCGTAATTGCAGCAATTTTGACACTTGGTTGGGATATGAGGCAAAATAAAACATGTTAATATAAAGGGAAGTATTGGTATTTTTTTTCGTTTTGTTGAGCAATATTTGAATGATAGCTTTCATCATGTTTCGAGGTTTTTTGTCTGGGTATCACTTAGATGTCTTAGTATGTCAATCTGCGATTTGCAGTTTGGAGATTTACATACAATTTACTTCATTTCCTTGCAGATGAAAGTGTTTTTCAATGGAAATTGTTGTAATGGCTTTTTGATTGCCATTTTGGGTAGAAGAGGTGATGGCAACTTTTGTTGCGGAAAATAAATATTTTTAGAGTGTCAGAAAGAGTGTGGTGTCTTTGGCTTTAATTATAATTTCTTTTTTGCAAATGGAGATATTTTAATAGCTATTGCAAAACCATCACTTACCATTTTCAGAGATCTTCTTAGGGGCGTGAAAAAATATTTCAACTCTATTGCAATTTTCTTCTAAGTCGGTATTTAAAAAATTAGTTCACCAGCCTTGCCTAAGCAATGTAAAAAAACAACTGACACAGATTTGCTACAAATAGTTTTTTCAGCAATTCCAGAAACATAATCCGCAAATGTTTTTAACTTGCCAAATCTTGCCCAATTTCTCAATTTATCCATTGTCCGGTGGTGAACAATATTTGGGCGCTGCCTTTAGTATTACAAGTTATTGCTAATGTTTGTTTTATTGTTGTTGCCATTTTCATTTTTTATTTTATTTATTATTAAATTAACAAAAATATGTAAATTTATCTGATAGTCTGCCTCTGTCTGTCCGCCTGTCTTGACGATGGAGTGTGGCTGGTAATAATATTTTTATTGTTGCTACAATTCCTCTCAACCACAGAAAATAAACTGCAGATTGAGAAAAAAAACTGCAGTGAACCCATTTGCCTAGCTTTCATTGGAAAATTGAATTGGTCGTAAACATTTGGTCAAATGATAAGCGGAATAGAATGTGCCACCAAACCACAAAAATGGAAAAAATCCAATAAAAAAGTTTTGTTCAAAAAACACCCACCCATTTTCAATAAAACAGAAAGAAACAATTGGATTTTTTCTTGTTTGCAAATTGCTTTCAAATTGGATTTGGAATACTGTTTCTTTTCTCCCTAACAATTTGTGGTAGTTGGATTTTTGCTATATCAAATTAGCCAAGGTTTTTTAAGAATATATTTTTAAGCGACATTAATAGGCGTTGAGTTTTTAAAGAATATTTTTTTCAAGCATCTTCGAAAAATCCGTTGAAGTAGGGGGAATATGGGACTATGTCCAAAACAGCATCATATTAACTCGTAAACATAATTCAGCCACGTGTAACTAGATGGCGCTGGAGCAACCTTAGTGTAGACTCAAACCTGGAGTGGTTATTCGTACTGGTAGATTTGTCATTATTTTTGAATGGCATTGAAGTTTGGGGAATATGGGACAATGTCCAAAATACAACTTGTCGCAGGATGGCGCTAGTGCAACCTTAGCGCTTAAAAAATATATTTTTAAGGATCATTAATAGACATTGATTTTTGAAGAATATTTTTTCAAGCATCTTTGAAAAATGTATTGAAGTGGGGGGAATAGGATAATTTTAACCCCTAAAAACAATTCAGACACGAGTCGCAAGATAGCGCTAGTGCAACCTTAGTGTGGACTCAAACCCGGAGTGATGATTCGTTATTGAACGTAACCCCATATTCCCCTACTCGTAGATTTGTTATTATTTTTAAATGGCGTTGAAGTTGGTGGAATATGGGTGCATGTCAAAAATACAACTTGTTGCAGGATGACGCTAGTGCAACCTTAGTGGTGACTCAAATGTGGATTGGTGATTCGTTATTGAAATAAAACCATATGCCTCTACTCGCAGATTTTAATTTGTCAAGGTTTAATAGAAGGCGTGGATTTTTTAAAGAATATTTTTTCAAAGGATCAGCAGAAGACGTGGATTTTTTAAAGAATATTTTTTTCAAAGGGTCAGCAGAAGGCGTGGATTTTTTAAAGAATATTCTTTTCAAAGGGTCAGCAGAAGGCGTGGATTTTTTAAAGAATATATTTTTCAAAGGGTCAGCAGAAGGCGGGGGTTTTTTAAAGAATATTTTTTCAAAGGGTCAGCAAAAGGCGTGGATTTTTTAAAGAATATTTTTTCAAAGGGTCAGCAGAAGGCGTGGATTTTTTAAAGAATATTTTTTTCAAAGGGTCAGCAGAAGGCGTGGATTGATTTCTGGTCCCAGAGGTGACTTTTTTCTATAGAAAAATCCCGTCTGGCCCCAGAGGTGACTTTTTTCTATAGAAAAATCCCGTCAGGTGCCTGAGGTGACTTTTTTCTATAGAAAAAATCCCGTCAGTTGCCTGAGGTGACTTTTTTCTATAAAAAAAATCCCGTCAGGTGCCTGAGGTGACTTTCCCGTCTGGCCCCAGAGGTGACTTTTTTCTATAGAAAAATCCCGTCAGGTGCCTGAGTTGACTTTTTTCTATAGAAAAAATCCCGTCAGGTGCCTGAGGTGACTTTTTTCTATAGAAAAAATCACGTAAGGTGCCTGAGGTGACTTTTTTCTATAGAAAAAATCACGTCAGGTGCCTGAGGTGACTTTTTTCTATAGAAAAAATCCCGTCAGGTGCCTGAGGTGACTTTTTTCTATAGAAAAAATCCCGTCAGGTCCCTGAAGTGACTTTTTTCTATAGAAAAAATTCCGTCAGGCCCCGGAGGTGACTTTTTTCTATAAAAAAAAATTCCTCCAGGTCCCTGAGGTGACTTTTTTCTATAGAAAAAAAATCCTCCAGGTCCCTGAGGTAACTTTTTTGTATAGGAAAAATTCTGACATGTCTCTGAGGACTACCTTTTTCTGTAGAACAAATATTTGTCAATATTTCATATTTGAAAGGGAACCCCAAAATACATTGTCTTGTTTGCAGACATGTATTTGTGGCTATTATGCAATTTTTTAGATATACCTCAATGTGTGAAGTGTGTGGTGTACTGGAAAGCAAAGAAAGAAAATTCAATGAATTTTCCATTGTGATTTTCATTATGCTGGCGATTTATATTGGCTGACAGCCGACTGGCTATGAATTCATATGAGTGTGGTTAAAAGTATAATAAAGTGTGTTTTTGGAATAAAACCGAAGTAAAAAGGGTGTGGATTTTGGTGTGAAAGCAAAAAAATTTCAAAAATATTTCATAGCTCGGGGATATTTTTAAAATTTCTTCGGTGAAATCATTGACCCCTCTTAAAGCTCCTTTCTGAAATATATATTTTTTTAATTTTTATCACTCGCTATGGAAACACCCTTTTTCCTTTTATTAAATGCATTTCCACGTCTTGTTTGTAGCAAATTTGCTACACATTGTTTGCCCAACTGCATTGCATATTTTTTTATTGTTTTTGTCGTGGAAAAATTGTTCGATGTTTTGAACAAATATTGATCGATGTTTTGTCTTTCATTGGAATGTTTTGGAATTATGATCAAGATATTTCATAATTTTCAAAAACTATTCATGATATTTACACAAAGGAAATGGACACTTTTTCTATAGAAAAAAATTCCGAAAAATAAGTCGACTGAGGGACCTGACGATTTTTTTTTTCATTAGGAAAAAGTCGCATCAGGGACCAGAGGAATTTTTTCTATAGAAAAAAAGTAGTCCTATAGAAAAAGTAGTCCTCAGGGACCTGAGGAATTTTTTCTATAGAAAAAAGTAGACCTCAGTGACCTGAGGAATTTTTTTCTATAGAAAAAAAGTAGTCCTCAGGGACCTGAGGATTTTTTTTCTATAGATAAAAGTAACCCTCAGGGACCTGAGGAATTTTTTCCATAGAAAAAAGTAGCCCTCAGGGACCTGAGGATTTTTTTCTATGTAAAAAAAGTAGTTCTCAGGGACCAAAGGATTTTTTTCTATGGAAAAAGTAGTCCTCAGGGACCAGAGGAATGTTTTCCTACGGAAAAAAGTAGCTCTCAGGGACCTGAGGATTTTTTTCCTATAGAAAAAAGTAGCCCTCAGGGACCTGAGGAATTTTTTCCTACAGAAAAAAGTAGCCCTCAGGGACCTGAGGATTTTTTTCTATAGAAAAAAGTAGTCCTCAGGGACCTGAGGATTTTTTTTCTATAGAAAAAAGTAGTCCTCAGGGACCTGAGGATTTTTTTCTATAGAAAAAAGTAGCCTTAGGGACCTGAGGAATTTTTTTCTATAGAAAAAAGTAGCCCTCAGGGAGCTGAGGATTTTATTTGCATTAAAAATATATCAAATTTTCATCACTCACATCTGAAAACATAAAATCAACATTGCAAAAAATTAGTAAAATTTTTAATGAAGTAATTAGCCGCAGAAAACCGCAAAAATGTGGCCAACTAAAAAAACTAACATTTCAACAACAACATAATGTCGGATCAGTCCGTCAGAGGCAGATGTCTGAGAGGAGATATGTGGGGCACACAAAAAACCCAACGCACAATTAAAAACTAACACCATAAGTAAATCAACTCGGAATGAACTGAAGCTCAACTCTAGTCCATATACAATAGGTAGTAGTTTTTTTTTCTCTGTGAAATACTGACTGGCCCACAACACTAAGTCAATTAATGCGGAATATGTGCATATGTTGTGTGTCAGTATGTTGGTCTCGTAGTTAGCTATGTCTCCGTATTAAAAGGTCCAGCTTTAACCATTTGAGTATAGGGGTATGGATGGGTATTACAAGTTAACACAAAACAAAAAAAAAAAAACCCCAAACCCTGGGATGTGTGTAACGAAGTTTTGTCCCATAAACCCAGTGACTTAAATAAATTACATACATGTGAGTGTGTGTGTGAGTGGATGTGTGTATGCCCCATCCATCCAACCAACCACATACATTGTTGCTTTATGACATGAAATTATGACTATTATTTGAGCTATTTTGTTGCAATTCGAGATGCAATTTATGGCCATATGTGTGCATTAAAACCTAAGACAGATGACAATTTCGGTTGAATATTAAGTTATTTTTTTATTATTATTGAAATGTTTCAATAGTACGTGATTTAAGAAAAAAAGTATACGATTTTATTTTTTGGAAAAAATATTAAATTTTATATTATTTTTTTAAATATTTGATTTTCTTTCGGTTAGGTAAGAAAAATTTAAAACTTTGTCGAAAATCAAATAACTACTACAAAAACAATTCGTCAGGTTTTTGATGAATTTTTTTACCAAAAAAAAAAAATCGAAGGTCCCTGAGGGGGTCCTCAAGAAGCTTCGGATTTTTTTGTCAATAGAAGGAAATAGTCATATCCTCTGAAAAGACTACCTCTTTTCTAAAGAGAAAAATCTTCAGGCCCCATAGCTGATTACGTCTTTTTTTTAGAAAAAAATCCGAAGAAAAATATTCCGAAGGTTCACAAGGACTACTTTTTTTACAGAAAAAGAAATCCGAAAGTCCCCGAAGACACTTTTTCCAGAGGAAAAAATTTCGAAGATATCTAAACGACTCTTTCTATAGAATAACAAGTTCTCTAAGAACAACTTTTTTACAGGAAAAAATTCCGATGATCACTAAGTACTGGTTTTTTTCTATACAACAAATTCGAAGGTGACTTTTTTCTACAGAAAAAAATTCAGTGAGGACTAATTTTTCAATAGAAAAATTGTTTCTATAAAAAAAAAACTCGTCAGGTCCTTGAGCACATTTTTTCTATAGAAAAAAAATCGTCAGGTCCTTGAGGACAATTATTTCCATACAAATTTCATTCAGAAAAAAATCCGAAGCTCTGTGAGGACTATTTTTTCTATAGAAAAAATTCCGAAGATCTCTAAGGACTACTTTTTTTCCATAGGAAAAAATTTCACGGGTTAATGAAGACACTTTTTCAATAGGAAAAATTTTTGTCAGGTCCCTGAGGACATTTTTTTCTATAGAAAAAAAAATAGTCCTCACAGAGCTTCGGATTTTTTTCTGAAGGAAAATTGTATAGAAAAAATTGTCCTCAAGGACCTGACGAGTTTTTTTTCTATAAAAAAAAATTCCTGATGTGAATTTTTTCTACAAATCCCTGATGACTACTTTTTTTCTATAGAAAAAAATCCTCGCGTCCCTAAATCATTTATATAGGAAATTTTTTTTTCTATTGGAAAAATTTCGTCAAGTCCCTAAGGACTCCTTTTTTCATATAGGAAAAAATTTCTTACATCACTGAGCACACTTTTTTCTGTAGGAAAAAAAAAATCCTCAAAAAGCTGAGGACATTTTTCTCTATTCAAAAATTTCGTCAGGTCACTGAGGACCATTTTTTCTATAAAAAAAAATTTCCGACAGGTTCCTAAGAACATTTTTTTCTATAGGGAAAAATCGCCTGGTCCCTGAGGACAATTTTTTCTATAAAAAAAAACCGCCAGGTCCCTGAAGACAATTTTTTCTACAGAAAAAAATTCGTCAGTTTCCTTTAGACAATTTTCTTTTATTCTATAGGAAAAAAATCCTCTGGTCCCTAAGGACACTTTTTTTCTATAGAAAAAAAAAGAAATAAATTTTTTCCTGAGAAGGAAAAAAATTCCTACAGGCCCCGGAGGGCATTATTTTGTATACAAAAAATCCGTCAGGACACTGTTCTTATTAGAAAAAATTGCGCCAGGTCACGAAAGACACTTTTTTCTTTAGAGAGAAATTCCGACAGGAAAAATTCATCCAGGGCCCAGGTATCAGAAGTGATTTTTAATACAGAAGGTCCCTGATGATTGGTGTCTGAGGTGACTTTTTTATAGAAAAAAATCCGAATGTCCCTCTGATGATTTTTTTCTATACAAAAAATCTCGAATATGCCTGAGGACTGTTTTTCAATAGAAAAAATATTCAAAGATATGTGAGAACATTTTTTATAGAACATAATTCGGAAGTTCCATAAGGACAGTTTTTCCCATAGAAAAAAAAAATACTCAGATCGCTGAGAACACTTTTTTTCTATAAAAATAAAAATCCTCAGATCGCTGAGGACACTTTTTTCTATAGAAAAAAATTCTTCAGACAGCTGAGGACACTTTTTCCACAAAAAAAATCACCAGGTTGCTGCGGACACTTTTCTATAGAAAAGAAGGAAAACCCGAAAGAGGGACTTCTTTGTATGGAAAAAAATTCCACTAGGACCTGGAGGACATTATACAAAATAATTCGGAAGTTGCATAAGGACACTTTTTTTCCATAGAAAAACAAAATTCCTCAGGTGTCTGCGGACACGTTTTTCTATAGAAAAAATTCCGTCAGGTCAAGGAGACACTGTTTCCCATAGAAAAATTTGTCCAGGTTCCAGAAGCGATTTTTTATACCGAAGTTCCTTGATGACTGTTGGTGACTAGAGTGACGTTTTTTTAAAGGAAATAATCCAAAGGACCTCAGGAGGACTGTTTTTTTTCTATAGAAAAAAATTCCGATGGTTTCTGAGCTGATTTTTTTCTCAATGGAAACAAATCGTCAGGTTAATGAGGTGACATTTTTCTATAGACATAATTTCGTCAGGTCTCTGAGTATATTTTTTTTAATAGAACAAATTCCGACAGGTCCCTGAGAACCCTTTTTTCAATAGGGGAAAAAATCCGACAGGTCCCTCAGATGAGTTTTTAAATAAAAAAAAATCCAATAGTTCCTGAGGTTTTATTGACTATAAAAAAAGTAATAAACACATCCACATGCCCCTCCGCGAATTTAGGGTTGACGAAGTAATTGAGAGATTTATGCAAAAATTAAGACAAGGTCCTTTATTTATTTTTGTTGTTGTTGTTGCTGAAGTTTTTTTATTTCTCCATTTCAAAGAGGGGCCAATGTTGACCACCTCGAGCTGATCACAAACAACACAATCTTTTTCTGGTCAACTTTTACAAAATGCAAATTGAGTTACCTATCCTGATCCTTAGCTGAATCACAAAACAAAAAAAGAAACAACAACAAAAATTGGAATGTGAGAATGACCTTTAAGGACGTTTATTCGCATTCTTGGCCCAATAAAAATACCAATCAGAGAACTTTTTTGTATTTCTTATTTTTGTCGGTTGGCATCTGTATTAATGTTGTAATTCTTGTTATTAACCGCATTGTTGTTGTGGTTGTTGTTGTTGTCATTGCGCTATGACACGCGAAAATGCAATTGAACGTCCTTAAAGGTCATCTTGGCATTCCGACTTTCATGAATGTCGTTAAGGCGTTGGTTGTCTGTCGTCTTCACGCAATTTTATGCTGCGGCTGCCCGGCACCCAAATCAACAAAAACCGGGGCTTCTAGTTGCCGTTCTTTTTTTCTTTCTTGGTGTTGTTTATTTTTCGGCCCCAGCCAGCACCACTAAGGTTGCCCCTGTTATTTACAAACACGAATCTTGTTTTATTACCCGATACATATATGCCAATTTCGTTGGCCAAGACGATAGGATCTTCACCGCAAATGCAAGTACCATTCAGCACGATCCAAGGTAGCCACTGCTGCGGAGGAGAGAGAGAGAGAGGTACCACCAAGTACCATTCTGTATCTGCCACACCATCTTTTTTTAATTAAAATTTTATTATGTTAAACATAACTGGAGGTTAGCCGAAAATCAAGAAGCAACTGTGCCATGCTACCCGGCCATGGTTAAGTGATATCAGGTTACAGCCGGTTCTGCACCTACCTTCTTCGGGTGCTCTTTTTGGTGTTGGTCCGTTGGCTGCCACAAGTTAATTCAGTTATTTGTCTCATATATCATGTGGCATTGTAATGCTGTTTTGAGGCCCAAGTCATGCTGCTGTTCTTTTCGCCGACCGCTATGCGTACCGACGACGATGCAGACAATGCAGATGATGATGATAGCCTATATTGCGCCCATACTTCAACATATTTGGCCTAGCTACTGTCGCCGCATTCATTACTTGGACATTGTTTTTAAGTCGGTTGGTATGTTAAGGTCATGTTTTTGTTTTGCCAGTTGTTGTATGGTCAATTTCAACAACAACAATAACAACGATGCCAGAATTGCAGCTTGTCGGATAAGTGACAATTGTAGGAATGTTTTCTCTATATATAAAAAAATCGGAAAAATTTCTTGTATGAAAAAAGCGGACTTCAAAGTTCTATTCTATAGATAAAATTAACATCGGGGATCTAAGGAATTTTATTCTATAGAAAAAAATGCCGAAATTCCCTGAGGACACTTTTTTCTATAGAAAAAAATTTCGAAGGTATCCGAGGACATTTTTTTCTACAGGAAAAAATTCCGAAGGTCCCTGAGGGCACTTTTTTCTATAGAAAAAAATTCTGAAGGTACCTGAGGACATTTTTTCTATAGAAAACAATTCCGAAGGTCCCTGAGGACACTTTTTTCTATAGAAAAAATCCGAAGGCCACTGATAACACTTTTTCTATAGAAAAAAATCCGAACATCCCTGAGGACACTTTTTTCTATAGAAAAAATTCCGAAGGTCCCTGAGGACTCTTTTTTCTATAGAAAAAAATTCCGAAGGTCCTGAGGACACTTTTTCAATAGAAAAAAATTTCGAAGGTCCCTGAGGACACTT
Source organism: Musca vetustissima (assembly GCF_032173495.1). Lineage (NCBI taxonomy): Eukaryota > Metazoa > Arthropoda > Insecta > Diptera > Muscidae > Musca > Musca vetustissima. Next base: position 134,314 of record NW_026873324.1, read on the forward strand.
TTTTCTATAGAAAAATATGCCTCAGGTCCCTGAGGACACTTTTTTCCTATAGAAAAAATATGCCTCAGGACCCTGAGGACACTTTTTTCTATAGAAAAAATATGCCTCAGGTCCCTGAGGACACTTTTTTCTATAGAAAAAATATGCCTCAGGTCCCTGAGGACACTTTTTTCTATAGCAAAAATATGCCTCAGGTCCCTGAGGACACTTTTTTCTATAGAAAAAATATGTCTCAGGTCCCTGAGGACACTTTTTTGTATAGAAAAAACATGCTTCAGTTCCCTGAGGACACTTTTTTCTATAGCAAAAATATGCCTCAGGTCCCTGAGGACACTTTTTTCTATAGAAAAAATATGCCTCAGGTCCCTGAGGACACTTTTCTATAGAAAAATATGCCTCAGGTCCCTGAGGACACTTTTTTTAGAACAAATATGACTCAGGTCCCTGAGGGTACTTTTTCTATAGAAAAAATATGCCTAAGGTCTCAGAGGTCGCATTAAGAAGACTTTTTTCTATAGAAAAAAATTCCTCAGGTCCTCTGAAGAAGACTTTTTTCTATAGAAAAAATATGCCTCAGGTCCCTGAGGACACGTTTTTCTATAGAAAAAATATGTCTCAGATTCCTGAGGACACTTTTTACTATAGAAAAATATGGCTCAGGTCTCTGAGGACACTTTTTTCTATAGAAAACATATGCCTCAGGTCCCTGAGGACACTTTTTTTAGAACAAATATGCCCCAGACCCTGAGGACACTTTTCAATCACTCCCTGAGGACACTTTTCTATAGAAAAAATATGCCTCAGATCTTAAGGGTACTTTTTTCTATAGAAAATTATGCCTCAGATTCCTGAGGGCACTTTTTTTCTATAAAAAAATATGCCTCAGGTCTCTGAGGACACTTCTCTCTATAGGAAAAATATGCCTCAGGTCTCTGAGGACACTTCTCTCTATAGGAAAAATATGCCTCAGGTCCCTGAGGACACTTTTTTCTATAGAAAAAATATGCCTCAGATCTTAAGGGTACTTTTTTCTATAGAAAATTATGCCTCAGATTCCTGAGGACACTTTTTTTCTATAGAAAAAATATGCCTCAGTTCCCTGAGGACTCTTTCTTCTATAGAAAAAATATGCCTCAGTTCCCTGAGGACACTTTTTATAGAAAAAATTCCTCAGGTCCCCTGATGAAGACTTTTTTCTACAGAAAAAAATTCCTCAGGTTCCCTGAGTTGACTTTTTTCTATAGAAAAAAATCCTCAGGTCCCCTGAAGAAGACTTTTTTCGATATAAAAAAATTACTCAGGTCCCTGGGCCATTAACCTCTCCCTGAGGAAACTTTTTTCCTATAGAAAAAAATATGCCTCAGGTCCCTGAGGAAACTTTTTTCCTATAGAAAAAAATATGCCTCAGGTCCCTGAGGACACTTTTTTCTATAGAAAAAATATGCCTCAGGTCCCTGAGGACACTTTTTTCTATAGAAAAAATATGCCTCAGGTCCCTGAGGTCCCTGAGGACACTTTTTCCTATAGAAAAAATATGCCTCAGGTCCCTGAGGACACTTTTTTCTATAGAAAAAATATGCCTCAGGTCCCTGAGGACACTTTTTTCTATAGAAAAAATATGCCTCAGGTCCCTGAGGACACTTTTTTTCTATAGAAAAAATATGCCTCAGGTCCCTGAGGACACTTTTTTCTATAGAAAAAATATGCCTCAGATCCCTGGGGACACTTTTTTCTATAGAAAAAATATGCCTCAGGTCCCTGAGGACACTTTTTTCTATAGAAAAAATATGCCTCAGGTCCCTGAGGACACTTTTTTCTATAGAAAAAATATGCCTCAGGTCCCTGAGGACACTTTTTTCTATAGAAAAAATATGCCTCAGTTCCCTAAGGACACTTTTTTCTATAGAAAAAATTCCTCAGGTCCCCTGATGAAGACTTTTTTCTACAGAAAAAAATTCCTCAGGTCCCCAGAAGAAGTCTTTTTTCTATAGAAAAAGAATTCCTCAGGTCCCCTGAAGAAGACTTTTTTCTATATAACAAAAAAATCCTCAGGTCCCTGGGCCATTAACCTCTCCCTGAGGAAACTTTTTTCCTATAGAAAAAAATATGCCTCAGGTCCCTGAGGACACTTTTTTCTATAGAAAAAAATATGCCTCAGGTCCCTGAGGACACTTTTTTCTATAGAAAAAAATATGCCTCAGGTCCCTGAGGACACTTTTTTCTATAGAAAAAAAAAAATTACTCAGGTCCCTGAGGTGTCTTTTTTCTATAGAAAAAAATTGTTCAGGTCCCTGAGGTATCTTTTTTCTATAGAAAAAAATTGTTCAGGTCCCTGAGGTATCTTTTTTCTATAGAAAAAAATTGATCAGGTCCCTGAGGTATCTTTTTTCTATAGAAAAAAATTGATCAGGTCCCTGAGGTATCTTTTTTCTATAGAACACAAAAATACTCAGGTCCCTGAGGTATCTTTTTTCTATAAAAAAAATTACTCAGGTCCCTGCGGTATCTTTTTTATATAGAAAACAAAAAAATACTCAGGTCCCTGCGGTATCTTTTTTCTATAGAAAAAAGTTTCTCAGTTCCCTGAGAATGACTATTTTCTATTGGAAAAAAATCCTCAGGTCTCTGAAGTATCTCTTTTCTATAGAAACAAATTCCTTAGGTCCACTGAAGAAGACTTTTTTCTATAGAAAAAATTCCTCAGGTACCTGGGTCATTAACCTCTATCGGAAATATTTGGAATAATGCGTTTCTGCAAAATTCTCAATTCTAGAAATACCTATAATTTTCAAAATTTATTTACGTGTTGTACGAAATCAAGGCTATGCTTCGAAAAAAAAAATAAAAATTGGCACTATCGATGTTTAGTTGTTGCAGCAACGACGAAATCGATCAAAATTTGAAGAACATCAGCCAAATAAAAATTCTAGCTGCCTTTTTAGTATTCCGAACTTGGTTTAGTTTGAAATTAAGCGGCGTTTTTATGTTAGCGGAAATTGCACAATTTCGATTTTGAATTTTTGGCTTGGATTTCGATTATTGTTATTAGTTTGCCTACAACAAACAAACAGAAGTTGGTTGGTTAATATGCGGTGGCGGGACGTGCCTGTCGTGGTGCTGCGGCTGCTACTCCAATCAATTAGAACGTGAGTTCCTCTCAAATAAAAAAAATTAAATAATCGATTACTTTATTTAGTAGCAATCAGTTTGGCATTGTGAATTTTTTGAAAGTTGATGGTTTATTAATTCAAAATTTGTTGAAAATAATTGGCAATCTTAGAGGGTGGTGGGAGGTGGGGGAGATTTTTTTATTGCGATCAAAAAATATTCTTTTAGAAACCAAAAAATAATTCGTCTATCGAACGTTTCACCTGTGGAAAGAACTAGAATGGCGTGAATTTTCGCTGACTTCTTCGAAGTTTGATTGTCAAAAGTATGAAATTACCTTCTTCGAAGTCCGATTGTCAAATGAGGGGAGATGTATATGAAGTTACCTTCACCTCTCTCCTTACCCCGCAAAAAACAACTTAACCACCTGACCCCAGCAAAGTCATTGCTAATTAAATTAGTTACTACACATCCGTTAGTTGGAGATCTTCATCGGATGACATCAAGCCAACTTAAATCACCTACCATCCCCCCTCCCCTTTACCACCGCATTGCCACCACACTTGACAATGTCAACCTTCAAAATTATTGAAGCTCAATTAATTTGAAAAAAAAAACATTTGATATGCTTGGAGGGTCAAATTGGTCACTTCAAAGGTATGGCTGCTAGACATTGCAACACCAAACAGCAACAACAACAAAACGCAATAACAATGACAATCAGCATTGTTGTCATTTGTAATCGAGCACCTCTGGAAATGCCACAACAACGGCCGTCGCCTCCGCCGCCACTTGCATTCATCATCAGCTTGGAAAGAGTCACTCATTGCGTGTTGAGTGACAAAACTAATGTGACAACATAATCATAAAGTTTTCATTTTTGTTTCTGTTGGTGGGGATGGATGGACGGATGGATACGCCGCTGTGACAACCAACAAAGCCTGGCCAGGCCAGGCGAGGCAATTCGAAAATTTTGTAGGCAATTTGTTTGCAGTTTATTAAATGTTGCTAAATGAAAACAACAACATCAACAATAAAAAATGGGGAGACAGTAGTCCAAAGGGATAGAGGGTTTTTTTTCATACGAAACGGGGTGTCCTCAGGGCCGTACAGAATTTTTTCTATATAAAAAAGACACCCCATGTGGGCCTGAGGAATTTTTTTTTCTATAGAAAAAAAAATACACCTCAGGGACCTGAAGAATTTTTTCTATAGAAAAAAAACACCTCAGGGATCTTACGAATTTTTTCTATAGAAAAAAAGATACCTCACAGACCTAAAGACACCTCGGTGGGTCTGAGGAATTTGTTTCTATAGAAAAAAGAGACTTCAGGAACCTAAGGAATTTTTTCTATGGAAAAAAGACACCTTCGGGGGCCTGAGGAATTTTTTTCTATGGAAAAAAGACACTTCAGGGACCTAAGAAATTTTTTTCTATAGAATAAAGGGTCCCTAGGGTACTACAGATTTTTTCCTATAGAAAAAAGGCACCTCAGGGTCTGAGGAATTTTTTCCATATAGAAAAAAGTCACCTCAGGGGACCCTGAGGAATTTTTTCCATATAGAAAAAAGGAGGACACTTTTTTCTATAGAAAAAAAAATCCGACAGGTACCTGAGGAAAAAGTCACCTGAGGACACTTGTTCTATTGGAGAAAAGTCCTTGGAAATTTTTTCTTCTATAGAAAAAAGTTTCGACAGGTCCCTGAGGAAAATTAGTTTCTATAGAAAAAAATCCAACAGGTCTCTGAAGACTAAAATTTTTTATAGAAAAATTTCGACAGGAAAAAAATTCCTCAGGACTACATTTTTCTATTGAATATCTGGTCCCTGAGAACTACTTTATTTTATAGAAAAAATTCCTCAGGTCCCTGAGGAAATTCCTCTGGTTACCCGATGTGACTTTTTTCTATAGAAAAAAATTCCTCACGTCCCTGTGGTGACTATGTGTCTATGGTATATAAAAAAATTCTCAGGCCCCTCAGGAAAGTTTTCCCCAAAAAAAATTGTCAGGTCCCTGAAGACAATTTTTTCTATACAAGTAATTCATTTTTTGTAGAAAATAAATTTAAAGAAAACGAGTTCTCAGAATCCTCAGGTCCCTGTGGTGAGTAAGTGCCTGCGAGGTCTATTTTTTATACAAAAAAAAAAAAAAAAAAAAAAATACTCAAGTTCCTAAGGACTACTTTTTATAAGGAATGAAGAAAGTTTTTTTCAAAAAAAAAAAAAAAAAAGGTTCCTGAAGAAAGTTTTTTTAAAAAAAAAAAAAAAAAAAAAAAAACAAGAATAGGGAGGTCCCTGAGGGGAATGTCTATTATAAAAAAATAATTCCTTATTTTCTATAGAAAATATTCTATTAAAAAGAGTTCTCAGAATCTGGGAATGGGTGAAGATTTTTTGTCAATTTTGTACATCTCAAAACCACAGTGCCCAGATTTCATTGAGAAATCCGCCAGTTTTCAACAATGCAAACTGACAAATTGTCCCAACAAAGCAGTTATTTTCTTTTTTTTTAGAAATTGAAGTTAATTGAGGATGACAGAGGTTTTGAAATATTTGCAATGCATCAAATATTCAATATGGCCTCAATACGATATGGGACGAAATACAAACAAACAAACAAATAAGTTGAGGATAAAGTTAGGCACCCTTCTAATAAATCTGAAAATAAAATATTTCAATAATCGTTTTTATGAATTTTTGAAAGTTTAGTCAACTATCCTATTACCATTTGCTTTACAACAATAACAACAACAACAATTTAATAACAAATTTGTAACCAAAAATCTCCACCAAAAAAATATTAAGGCATATTTTAAGAATCTTGCCACCAAGACCTGTCGCACTGGTGTCCGTGGCAGCAATTTGGCTTTGGCTGGCTAGGCTAGTTGGATTGAATCGCTGTGGATCGCTGCTGTGCAGCCACTCTCCATGCTCTGCAATCAGTGGTTAAACTTGAATAGGCCAATAGCCCCCAAAATGGTAACAACTTGATCCGCTTAAAGAAGAAAAGAAAAACCAGACAAATAACCAAGCCATCGACACTGGTGCTGGTAGTGGCGATAAACTTGACGCACAATCGGACGCATGTAACTGCAGGCAGGTACTCAGCAGCTAATACCCATAAATCTGTTGACTATTGACTGTAATACTGTTGACTGAACAGAACTAACCCAGATATTTTGGTGGCAATGTTTGTTGCAACTTTGTTTGAGGTACAACATAAAACAAGAAGTGTGATGCAATTCATAGGAGATCTTGAACCAGGATTAAAAAATGGAATATAAAAGGAGTCAGAGAAGTGAGGAAAAAAGTGTCCTCAGGGACTCCAGGAATTTTTCTATAGAAAAAAGAAACCTCAGGGACCTGAAGTTTTTTTTTTATAGAAAAAGACGTCTCTGGGACCTGAGGATTTTTTCCTATAGAAAAAAGTGTCCTCTGGGACCTGAGGCATATTTTTTCTATAGAAAAAAGACACCTCAGGGAAAGACGTCTCTGGGACCTGAGGATTTTTTCCTATAGAAAAAAGTGTCCTCTGGGACCTGAGGCATATTTTTTCTATCGAAAAAAGACACCTCAGGGACCTGTCGGATTTTTTTTTCTATAGAAAAAAGACAACTCAGGGACCTGTCGGATTTTTTTCTATAGAAAAAAGACACCTCAGGGACCTGACGGATTTTTTTCTATAGAAAAAAGACACCTCAGGGACCTGTCGGATTTTTTTCTATAGAAAAAAGACACCTCAGGGACCTGTCGGATTTTTTTCTATAGAAAAAAGACACCTCAGGGACCTCTCGGATTTTTTTCTATAGAAAAAAGACACCTCAGGGACCTGTCGGATTTTTTTCTATAGAAAAAAGACACCCAGGGACCTGTCGGATTTTTTTCTATAGAAAAAAGACACCTCATAAAAAGACTTGCCGAAATTTTTTCTATAGAAAAATACACCTCAGGTGGGCCTGAGGAATTTTTTTCTATAGAAAAAATACACCTCATGTGGGCCTGAGGAATTTTTTTCTAGAGAAAAAATACACCTCAGGTGGGCCTGAGGAATTATTTTCTATAGAAAAAATAAACCTTAGGTGGGCCTGAGGAATGTTTTTCTATAGAAAAAATAAACCTTAGGTGGGCCTGAGGAATGTTTTTCTATAGAAAAATACACCTCAGGTGGGCCTGAGGAATGTTTTTCTATAGAAAAATACACCTCAGGTGGGCCTGAGGAATTTTTTTCTATAGAAAAATACACCTCAGGTGGGCCTGAGGATTTTTTTCTATAGAAAAATACACCTCAGGTGGGCCTGAGGAATTTTTTCTATAGAAAAATACACCTCATGTGGGCCTAAGGAATTTTTTTCTATAGAAAAAATACACCTCAGGTGGGCCTGAGGAATTTTTTTCTATAGAAAAAATACACCTCAGGTGGGCCTGAGGAATTTTTTTCTATAGAAAAAATACACCTCAGGTGGGCCTGAGGATTTTTTTTCTTTAGAAAAAATACACCTCAGGGGGGCCTGAGGAATTTTTTTCTATAGAAAAAATACACCTCAGGTGGGCCTGAGGAATTTTTTTCTATAGAAAAAAGACACCTCAGGGACCTGTGGAATTTTTTTCTATAGAAAAAAGACACCTCAGGGACCTGAGGAATTTTTTTTCTATTGAAAAAATACACCTCAGGTTGGCCTGAGGAATTCTTTTCTTCAGATTTGAATAAATAATTATTAGTTACTAATAAATATGACGTGTTATGACGTTGTGTGTTGGTTGTGTGTTGCCTATAAATGACCAAAACACCAAGGATAGGTCAAACAATCACACATTTTCATCAGCCTCTTTGAGTGTGACCTCCTCCTCTTCCCCCCTTCACAGTGGCAAATTATGAAGGCAATTAATTTGCAATGCAATTTGTTGTTGTTGTAGCTGTTGCTGTCGTTCCTGTTGCCGCTGCAAATGCAAAAGTTCAAACCGAGTGAACAAATAATAATCGTTCCACTGGACTCCTAACCTAACGACCCATCTAAGGCGGCCCCACCCTGCCCATGTTGCAACAGCCCACAGATGCATGGCCAAATGTGACGCAAGTTTGAAACAATGATAACAGCAAATAATGTTCGGCTATGCTGCAACATAAGACCCCCTAAGCAATTGTTGGGCCGAGAGAGATATACACAATGGATTCGGTGTGGAACAAAAAAAAATTGTTTAAAATCTATACAAAATATATCCCGAAAAATAGTTTGTGGTTTCACAAACCCAATAAGAGATAACCACAAAATATTTCCCCCACCTCAAAATACCAACTATCAAAAGTTTCAAAACTTTATATTCGGAATGGAGAGGGAGAGAACAAAATGCTGGTGTTAGTAGCTTGAGGCAGCCTTTGTGTGGAAAATCTATTCTATTTGGGTGATTAGTTTTCGTTTTTGTTTTTCATTTTTGTTGGTGTTTGAAAAGTGTGGTAAATAATAAATTGAAAAATGGAAAAACCGAACAATGGCCCACCACAGAAAAAAAATTACCGACCCCCAGACACCCATCGACACAAATCACAAAAATTGCTATTTAAACAATAATAAAGTCGATTTAATTTGTGGTTGTTAGCAACAACAACAGCAACAAATTAAAAGTTTTATTGGTCAACGTCAGGCTGCCGGGCAGGCAGCAACGCCTGCCACTGCATAATTTTGACTCGACAATAATTCTGGCTATGAGGCACAGCCTGCCTACTTTTGGGTTTAACCACAACCGGATAATTGAATACGGTTTTGTGTTTATAATTGGGATTTAGAATAAAAATGAAGTAGAATGGATAATTAATTAACATCGAAAGATGGACGAAAAAATACTTTTTTCAATAAAAAAAAAAATCATCAGGACCTCTGAGTGACACTTTTTTTTATAAAAAAAAATTCGTCAAAATTCCGAAGAATTTTTTTTCAACTTATTTCTGTAGAAAAAATTCCTCAGTACCCTGAGGACTCTTTTTTCTATAGAAAAAAATTCCTCAGTACTCTGAGGACTCTTTTTTCTATAGAAAAAAATTCCTCAGTACTCTGAGGACTCTTTTTTCTATAGAAAAAAATTCCTCAGTACACTGAGGATTCTTTTTTCTACAGAAAAAAATTCCTCAGTACACTGAGGATTCTTTTTTCTATAGAAAAAAATTCCTCAGTACTCTGAGGACTCTTTTTTCTATAGAAAAAAATTCCTCAGTACTCTGAGGACGCTTTTCTATAGAAAAAAATTCCTCAGTACTCTGAGGACTCTTTTTTCTATAGAAAAAAATTCCTCAGGTCCCCTGAGGTCTCTTTTTTCTATAGAAAAAAATTCCTCAGGTCCCCTGAGGACTCTTTTTTTCTATAGAAATAAGTTCCTCAGGTCCCCTGAGGTCTCTTTTTTCTATAGAAAAAAATTCCTCAGGTCCCCTGAGGTCTCTTTTTTCTATAGAAAAAAATTCCTCAGGTCCCCTGAGGTCTCTTTTTTCTATAGAAAAAAATTCCTCAGGTTCCCTGAGGTCTCTTTTCTCTATAGAAAAAAAATCCTCAGGTCCCCTGAGGACTCTTTTTTTCTATAGAAAAAAATTCCTCAGGTCCCCTGAGGACACTTTTTTTTATAGAAAAAAATTCCTCAGGTCCCCTGGGGACTCTTTTTTTCTATAGAAAAAAATTCCTCAGGTCCCCTGAGGTCTCATTTTTTCTATAGAAAAAAATTCCTCAGGTCCCCTGAGGACTCTTTTTTTCTATAGAAAAAAAATCATCAGGTCCCCTGAGGACTCTTTTTTTCTATAGAAAAAAAATCCTCAGGTCCCCTGAGGACTCTTTTTTTCTATAGAAAAAAAAATCCTCAGGTCCCCTGAGGACTCTTTTTTTTTATAGAAAAAAATTCCTCAGGTCCCCTGAGGTCTCTTTTCTCTATTGAAAAAAATTCCTCAGGTCCCCTGAGGTCTCTTTTTTTCTATAGAAAAAAATTCCTCAGGTCCCCTGGGGACTCTTTTTTCTATAGAAATAAATTCTTCAGGTCCCCTAGGGACTCTTTTTTTTCTATAGAAAATAATTCTTCAGGTCCCCTGAGGACTCTTTTTTTCTATAGAAAAAAATTCCTCATGTCCCCTGAGGACTACTTTTTTCAACAGAAAAAAATTCCTCAGGTCCCCTGAGGACTCTTTTTTTTCTATAGAAAAAAATTCCTCAGTTCCCCTGGGGACTCTTTTTTTCTATAGAAAAAAATTCCTCAGGTCCCCTGAGATATCTTTTTTCTATAGAAAAAAATTCCTCAGGTCCCCTGAGATATCTTTTTTCTATAGAAAAAAATTCCTCAGGTCCCCTGAGATATCTTTTTTCTATAGAAAAAAATTCCTCAGGTCCCCTGAGGACACTTTTTTTCTATAGAAAAATATGCCTCAAGTCTCTGAGGACACTTTTTTTCTATAGAAAAAAATTCCTCAGATACCTCTGAGGACACTTTTTTCTATAGAAAAAAATTCCTCAGTACTCTGAGGTTTCTTTTTTCTATAGAAAAAAATTCCTCAGTACTCTGAGGTTTCTTTTTTCTATAGAAAAAAATTCCTCAGTACTCTGAGGTTTCTTTTTTCTATAGAAAAAAATTCCTCAGTACTCTGAGGACTCTTTTTTTCTATAGAAAAAAATTCCTCAGATCCACTGAGGACTCTTTTTTTTTCTATAGAAAAAAAAAGATCTAAGGACCTGAGTAATAAGTCCTCAGGTTCACTGATAGAAAAAAAGAGTCCTCAGGGGATCTGAGGATTTTTTTTCTGTAGAAAAAAGATTCCTCTATAGAAAAAAGATTCCTCAGATCTCCTGAGGAGTCTCTCTTTTCTACAGATAAAATTCATCAGTACCCTGAGGACTTCGTATTAAAAATTTGGTATCATTAGTATTCACTAGTTATTTTTGTTGTTGTGTATGTTTTTTTGTTTGTTTAAATATTTTATATATATTTTACAAATTTCATCCTTGGCCGCATTATGACCGATTTTGGTAGCTCACGTTGCCACAAGCTACGGCTATTGCCGTAGCAATGAAATAAATTCGCTTTAGCAAAAAAAAAAAAAAAATCTGAAAAAATCACCGAACGCCACAAGGCAGCCATTGGATGTACGAAACTTTAAACAAGGTGTACAAAATATTAGACGACTATTCGTTATGGTGGGGGAAAGAGGAAGGGGTTTTTTTGTTGCAATGCTGTTCTACTATAGACAACGTTCGATCGGACTTAAAAATGCATTGAATGAAAAAAAATCGAAACAAAAAACTCCCCCACTTGAATTTGTTTCCATGAAATATGCACGTATGGCTTTGCATAGTGTCGGACGGACGGACTGACTGCCTAACAATGCATGTGGCGCAATGCAAACGTTAGAAAAAATCAGAAAGGTCCTCAGGTCCGTGAAGACACTTTTTGCTATAGAAAAAAAATCCTCAGGTCTGTGAGGAAAGTTTTTTCTATAGAAGAAAATTCCTCAGGTCTGTGAGGACACTTTTTTCCATAGAAAAGAATTCCGCAGGTCTGTGAGGACACTTTTTTCTATATAGAAAAAAGTTCCTCAGGTCCGTAAGGACACTTTTTTCTATAGAAAAAAATTCCCCAGGTCAGTGAGAACACTTTTCTCTATAGAAAAAATTCCTCAGGTCCGTGAGGACACTTTTTTCTATAGAAAAAAATTCCTCAGGTCCGTGAGGACACTTTTTTCTATAGAAAAAAATTCCTCAGGTCCGTGAGGACACTTTTTTCTATAGAAAAAAATTCCTCAGGTCCGTGAGGACACTTTTTTCTATAGAAAAAAATTCCTCAGGTCCGTGAGGACACTTTTTTCTATAGAAAAAAATTCCTCAGGTTCGTGAGGACACTTTTTTCTATAGAAAAAAATTCCTCAGGTCCGTTAGGACACTTTTCTATAGAAAAAAATTCCTCAGGTCCGTGAGGACACTCAGGACTCACTCAGGACACTCAGGACTGTGAGGACACTTTTTTCTATAGAAAAAAATTCCTCAGGTTCGTAAGGACACTTTTTTCTATAGAAAAAAATTCCCCAGGTCCGTGAGAACACTTTTGTCTATAGAAAAAAATCCTCAGGTCCGTGAGGACACTTTTTTCTATAGTAAAAAATTCCTCAGGTCCGTGAGGACACTTCTGATCCCCAGATGTGTCTTATTTCTATATAAAAAATAATCTGGTCCCCAGAGGTGACTTTTTCCTATAGAAAAAATGTGCCTCAGGTCCCTGAGGTGTCTTTTTTCTATAGAAAAAATTCCTCTAGTCCCCCGAGGTGACTTTTTTCTATAGAAAAAAATTCCTCTAGTCCTCAGAGTTGTCCTTTTCTATAGAAAAGGATTCCTCAGGTTCCTGAGATTACATTTTTCTATTGATAAAGTTTGCTCCGGTTCCTGAGGTTTTTTTCTATAGAAAAAAATTACGTCAGGTCCCCTGAGGTGACTTTTTTCTATAGAAAAAAATTACGTCAGGTCCCCTGAGGTGACTTTTTTCTATAGAAAAAAATTACGTCAGGTCCCCTGAGGTGACTTTTTTCTATAGAAAAAAATTACGTCAGGTCCCACTGAGATGACTTTTTTTCTATAGAAAAAAATGTGCCTCAGGTCCCTGAGGTGACTTTTTTC